>NW_015666482.1:449184-472122 GCF_001515625.1 Sinocyclocheilus rhinocerous
CCTGTATCTTGGTCTCTCATTGGCTGTAGGTCATCGCCGATGTGTTTTTCAGTCAGAACCAGTCTATGGTCAGAACTCATTTCACACTCATTGTGAATCGCCGACAGCTCCAGATATTTAGCATGCCAAATATTTCACGGGCGTCAAATGCATCAAATGTCTGTTTTGTTGGCATTCGGCACTCAAGTGCTCGTCACTCTTTAGCTCCGCTCACGGCGCGCCTCCAGGAGCTCGGCTTTTTCCGGAGAGAATCGTAAAGCTGTATATTTCTTTTATAAATATGATAAAACTAAAGAGTTTTTGGAGATATGAAGGGGATGCAGTACTACTCTATAGGTACTCAAGATTAACATGAGATTGGGTGAAACTGTGTGTTATGCCCCCTTTAAATACAATATTTACATAGAAAACATTTAAGGTAAACATAACATTTAATTTTGGGTTCCCAAAAATGGCTTTTTTTTTGTCCAAGTCCACAAATTAATACTAATAATTATTATGAAAATACTCATGCAGGCATTACTTTTTAACATTAGACTGACGATAAATGTATTTGAGTATAAAAAAGATTTAAAAGTGTACCACACATATAGTTTTGTGTAACAGTTCGCCAGTTGGAGTGTGTAGTAATGCTAAAATGATCGTAGCACTGTTCCCGATAGTGTTTTATAACTTTTTACCTTGCTGAAAATGGTTATTAATTTAGCTGATGTTCAGAGGTGGACTATCCACTCCGAATCCTTTAGCTTATGAATATTCATAGATTGTTTCTTATATTCTTTGAGCGTCAAGTGACGTAATTAATATTCATGAGTCAAGTCTTCGCTGAATTCTGAAGTGAAGCTCCAGTTATTTGCAGCAGCGCCCTCTGTTGGCAGATATGTCCAGACGAAGCACAGACTCACACTGCTTGTCCTCCTGTGAGGCAAGTAACCTGACACACAGAGAAAAATAAAATAAAATAAAATTAAAATTAAAATCTGCATCCTACATTTTTTCTATTTGAATTGCTACTTCAGCAATAAACAAATACTCTTTTATTTGATCATTTTACTCTATTATATTATATGATATTATTTACTGCATTGGAAAAAATACATTTCACTTGTGATCGCTGAATATGAAATATCTTTAATCCAGTTTTACACCTGGTCAGGTGGGTCATGGCCTCCTCCACCTGCTGTCCACTCTTAGCACTGCATTCATAGAATGCAGCCTGGTACTGCTGTCAAGACACACAACATCAAAACTCTTTATACAAACACCGACACATGCAAATGACTGAGATCAGTCGGAAACGATGAGCTGGGTCATTCATCACCTCCGCCAGTCTGCGGCCTTGTGCTCTTGTCACCTCCCTCCTGTCTGCGGTCGCCAGGTCTGTCTTATTGCCTAGCAACATCAGACACGCCCCCTCAGCCATCTTTTCCTGCCAGTCACACATACACACACAGAATGATACTCAGTCTAATCCCATAAACCAATCACAGGGTCAACATAAACAGATTAAGGCACATGCTAAATACACTCTCTTACTAATTTCACAGTAAACCTTCAATCAAAGCCACACACTGATGTGTATGCAAAGCAGTGTAAGCACACCTTTTGCACACAAATGTTGCCATTCTATGTAACCAGTCCAAGCTGTTTATATCTGCACCTGTGAGGTTTTACCCTAGTATTTTTTTTGGCCTATTTGTAAATGCTAACTATTGAGGAAAATAGAATATTCACTGAGAAAAAAATATTTAAAAACAAGATTTGTGATTTGTAATGATAGCAAAAAAGGAAATCTTGTTAAAATGTTAAGCAATAATATATATTATATTCGACAGCACTAATACACACACACACACACACACACAAGATCTGTGATGTTACCCAAAAAGATATACAGTATATAGAATATTTTTTATTATATGAAGTTTTATTTTATAAAACAATATGGAAATATAAATAAATACATATTTATATATAAATTATAAAATAATATATATTAACCATATTTAAGAAAAATCAAGAACAGGTATTTAGACAGGAATAAAATAACACAAAGGCAATTCAAGCTGGTTTATATAGCCTAATTAGTTAAAGGTTAATGCTCGTCCAAAGTGGTCTACCAACTTTAATCAGTTTACAAAGATGCTCAAGCAGGCTGAAACTAAATCAACTAACAATGATCAACCATTTAAACCAATTCGGATTATCTTAATGACCATAAACATTCAGCGTAGACTAGCTAGAAACCATAAATAACTGATACTGATTTGGATTTTCCTACAGGATTCAGACTACTATTTTTCTTTCACCTTGAAATACTGAAGACACTTCCTCTTGCAGAAGGTAAACTGAATATTTAATCCAATTAGACTGACCTGCACCTGATTCAACCAATGGCGGACAGCCGTGAATGACGCCTCGTGCGTGACGTCATACATAGCGATGATTCCGTCCGCCCTGCGAAAGTACTGCTGCGTGACGCTGTGGAACCTGATGGGGGCGAAAGGAGATCTTTGGAGATTTAAAGCAGCTGTAGGTTAGTTTTTTTAACCTTGAAACATCAGTTTAAAATCATTCTGATGGTAAACTGAAGTTTCTTTCCAACCGTCTAAACTGGGAGTATGTAAAGTTTGGTGAGCGGGTACGAAATTCCGCGAAAATGTTGGATTGTTTTACAGCAGCAACAAATGCTTGAGTAGGGCCAAAGACTAAAACTGTGTCCCAAATGACGCACTATACACTATGCACTATGTACTCAACCATGTAGCCTAGTGTATGAATTTTTTAAGGTTATTTTGTCATTAATAATCGGAGTCTGATAGCCCCTCCCCCTTCGCAACATAATTAAAGCTGCGACAGTTGAGTGCATGAAGTGTCCAACATTCCACACATTTACTGCGTCCCAATTCGCCTACTTATACGTGTGTATGCCCTAAAAGTATGTACTCTTTTTGTTAAGAATAGTAACTACATACTATTCTGCTATGTAGCAGAATAGTAGACAAGCTTTGGGACATACTACTTCCTCATAACTGTGTCTTTAACGGACACTCTGTTGCTTAGTTACGTGCATTCTGTCACCATTTAAACTGCACCAAAGTCCCTAGTCTTTGACTGCACTGTCAATCATCTTGTCACAGTTAACAAAATCCACATTTCGTTTAATTGAATTTCCTACCATATTAAAGAAAATGAAGAGGCACGTTGATCTGCCAGTCGTGGGCCTATCGTGACGAGAACTCTCTTCATATGTTTGCATAATGATGCATTTAAAAGTTAATGACCAAATGTATAAAAGTTCACAATGTTGCTGCAGATGAAATATAACGCACATAACATTAAATAAATATTTTTTAATCAGGTTAGACATTGATTATTTATTACTCAAACCCCTTTCTCTGCCTGTCCGTCAATCTCACATATCACTTTTTATGCGTGATTGTAGTTCTAATCGAATCCTCGTCCACCGCGCAATGTTGTGGGCAATATTAGCCATTAGCGTGCGCATCGATCTGCACTTTGAATTTTAATCTCAAGTAGTAGACCATCCGGGAATCTTTGGCATGCTCTTTTCAACATACTATGATTTGGGACATACTAATTCTATTTCCAAATACTATTTAGGATGGATAGTATGCGAATTGGGACTAAGCATTTGTTTTTTCGGTTATTTAAGTGCATCATCCGGGTATTTAAAGTGCACTTTTTCTTTTTGGAATTTTTAGTGTGAACACACTACTCACACTATTTGTACTACAAAACGTCATAGAATAATGCATAAGTACGCGATTTGGGACGCACCTATAGAAATACAAATACAGTTCACTTCTGTACTTATGGATGGGAGAAACTGCAACGTGCAATATGGCGGAACAGTCCCACCTTCTAAATGAAATAGCCAATCGCTGATTGGTAAAGTCATTGCGTCACTGCAGGGGCCGTTAGAAGCACCGGTTCCCATAGAAACCTGAGGCTATACCAGCGCATGCACAGTCATAAGCGTGTTATGACTACGTATGAGCATTGGCTGGTCTAGCCTGTAAAATAAGCTTTTTAAATGCTATTTGAGCATAAGAAACAACATTCATGGGGCAGCTCATTTCAGATTTTGTTGCTGATTTGAAATATGTAATTTAATTGTGAGTTCAGTGAGCAGTTTTTGAGATTTCAGGATTCCCCCATTGATTTAGATAGGACTTGGTCTTGTATGAGCGCCGGGAGGCGTTGCAAATATGGCCGCCGAGTGAACAGACTTTCCTTGAAAGGGACTTTGGTACGGCCATCCACTGTAATTATGACAGTGAATTCCTCTCTTTAACTTCTAGGGGGCTACAAAGCCGCGGAAATACACAAAACTACATACAGTTGCTTTTAATAACCTCATCTTGCATTGTAGATTATGTAAATCAGTCTGTTGGTTCTATGAAACCGTTTTTGGGACATCTGACCTCTCCTGCCCTGCGGTGTCCCACAGCTGCAGAGCGACTGGTGTTGAATCAAGCATCACGCTCCTGACCTGAAAATCCATTCCTGTCAATCAATCATCACGTGACATGTCAGCACACAAAAGGAATTAAGTTAAGCAAGAGCATAAAATGTCTAGCGTCTATGGGGCAGCTCATTTCAGATTTTGTTGCTGATTTGAAATATGTAATTTAATTGTGAGTTCAGTGAGCAGTTTTTGAGATTTCAGGATTCCCCCATTGATTTAGATAGGACTTGGTCTTGTATGAGCGCCGGGAGGCGTTGCAAATATGGCCGCCGAGTGAACAGACTTTCCTTGAAAGGGACTTTGGTACGGCCATCCACTGTAATTATGACAGTGAATTCCTCTCTTTAACTTCTAGGGGGCTACAAAGCCGCGGAAATACACAAAACTACATACAGTTGCTTTTAATAACCTCATCTTGCATTGTAGATTATGTAAATCAGTCTGTTGGTTCTATGAAACCGTTTTTGGGACATCTGACCTCTCCTGCCCTGCGGTGTCCCACAGCTGCAGAGCGACTGGTGTTGAATCAAGCATCACGCTCCTGACCTGAAAATCCATTCCTGTCAATCAATCATCACGTGACATGTCAGCACACAAAAGGAATTAAGTTAAGCAAGAGCATAAAATGTCTAGCGTCTCTCACCCACAGTTGAGGCCAAGTTATTGGGGAAGTGGCCGCTGCAGTAGTGATGGATGAACGAGCTCTTTCCCACTGCGGAGTTCCCCAAAAACACCACCTTAAACACACGCTGAGGGTCATGCAATGCGCTCTGGAGGAGAAAGAAGAAAGAAAGGTTTTCCTGGAAAGCCACATCAAGCAGGTAAATATTTGATTTGCTGTTAAGATCAAGAATTAATGAGCTCAACATTGTTTGTTGTGTTTGGAAGCGACAGAAAATGTCATCTACTGTTATTTGCATCCAAGACACAGCCACACAGAGAGTAATAAGCAGTTATGACATTGTATTTTACAGTAAAAACACAAGTACCGTGGTTTTCTCTGACTGGCAGGTAGTTTTGTCTTCTCTCTCTTCAGCTATAGAGAGTCTTTTCGGACTTGAATCTGTTAGCGAGCTGTCTGAATCCTCAGGCTCGTCATTTGGGTTTTCCATCAACTGCCTTTAAAAAGGATACAGGTATTTTAATACAAAAAAATGTGTATGAATTATAAAATAATTCTATCATTGCTCAGAAAATCCTGCTAAAAACTGGTCCAAGTTGGTCTATAGATTGTTAACTAGACTAGTGAACCTGGTTTCAACCTAGTAGACCATCTTGGACCAGCAGTAAACCAGGCTTATTGTCGATAAGTAAAGATAAAATTGAAACTAAAACTATATAAAAAATCTGTTGCTTAAAATAAATGTTAACTGAAATAAATGAAAATATAAAAAAATTAAACTTATTTTAGTTCAGTTAGTTGCCAAGGCAGCATTTCTCATTTTCTTTAAGTACTTAAAATACTAAAATAACTAAAACTAAAACTAAAAAAAAACTAGAAAGAAAATTTTAAATAAAACTAGAAATGAAAATTGATAAGGACAATATAGACACATATAGACACTTTAAAATAATAAGCATAATAATAAATGACAAAAACACAACAAAATTACTAAACCTTTAAAATGAAAAATAAAAAAAATAAATTTTTTTTAAAAATAAAATAGTTATATCAATGATACTAAAATAACATTGAAAAAAAAATGTGTGTGAGCTGTTTTCATTAGCAGGAATGGAAAATTAGAAACATATGAAGAGTTAATTTGCAAAAACAGATATCATGTTTTTTTTCCTGCATTCCAATTAATATTAATCAAACTGCAGTTGGGTTGTTTTGATTAAATAATAATAATAACTAAGAAAACACAGCTAACTAACACAATGAAAACATGATAACACAATAAAAAACACGATTTAAGAAAATTAATTAACAGAGTTTTCTGTTGCAAATAAACTCTTCATATATTTTTTAAGATGCTAAATAACATTTTGCAGCATTGGGAAAGACAAATGATCTGGAAAATAATCCCAGTATTCACTAAAGGTTGTGACTCGGAATTGTAATGAATGTGTATAATTGCAACTGCAATTATGGCAAGAGATATACCATGTTTCAAAATGCACATCTTATATATGTATGTCCATATATGTCTTTTAATAGAGTGTCATGTGCATTAATATTGCATGTATAAGGTTTAGTTAGATACCCACCTTTTTGCTGATTTCCTTGGTGGAAAATAGTTCCCCAGTATGGATTCCTTCCTCTGCAAAGGGTTCTTCATTTGAGCTGTCTGAGGAACAGTTGATGAGATATGAAAGAAATTTTAGCTTCAGCTTCATCTTTACAGAGTTTTCTGTTGCAAATAAACTCTTCATATATTTTTTAAGATGCTAAATAACATTTTGCAGCATTGGGAAAGACAAATGATCTGGAAAATAATCCCAGTATTCACTAAAGGTTGTGACTCGGAATTGTAATGAATGTGTATAATTGCAACTGCAATTATGGCAAGAGCTATACCATGTTTCAAAATGCACATCTTATATATGTATGTCCATATATGTCTTTTAATAGAGTGTCATGTGCATTAATATAGCATGTATAAGGTTTAGTTAGATACCCACCTTTTTGCTGATTTCCTTGGTGGAAAATAGTTCCCCAGTATGGATTCCTTCCTCTGCAAAGGGTTCTTCATTTGAGCTGTCTGAGGAACAGTTGATGAGATATGAAAGAAATTTTAGCTTCAGCTTCATCTTTATTGCAAATTGTTTTAAATGAAAATGTAGAAAATGTAGTGTCTAGTTTTTCTTGTAGAAATTATGCATATTGGTCTCCCAGAGCAGTAACTGATGCAAAACTGATGGGTTCAGGTGATGCACTTGATTAAGTGTTTGCAATGCTTTTATATATCTAAAATTATTTTTTATGTAAAATCTGTGACATGGGTTGACAGTGGTTTTGAAACGACAGCACTTGTGTATGCGTATGCAAGTAAATCACCCAAAATGATGACATGAATCAAGATGAATAAACATTTTTATTGTTTACTGTCTGACAACATATCCATTTGTTCAACTTTAAATCTTAACATAATCTACATTTTGTTCATTTTGCGTCAATCAGAGACCAAACACATGAACTGTCATTGGACAGAACTGCTCATTTCAAAAGAAACTACCAAACAAAACTGTACTAAATTACAAGTACAAAAAATACAAAATAAGATAAGAGTTAATGAGGTAAAGTGCCATATATTTCAAGGCACTGAAATGTAATTGGTAAATTAAATTACCAATTTCTTTGTAAAAAAAAAAAAGAAAAAGAAAAAAAAGAGGGGAATTAAGCGATTAAGGCTATTCTTAAACAGAAATAACCAATATCTTGGAATCACGCTTGTTTCTGTAACAGACCGAACAAGGAACAATCTTTCTTCTAACGTGACTCATTTCATTGGAGCACATTGGCTCAATTCCATATTCACAGTTTCAAATGCTCCACACAAGGTCTTCATTGAGTTTCCTTCAAGTCATTAGTTTTTGTTCCTCTTGGAGGCTGACGAATGGAACAAGGCTGTCCCGAGAATAAACTAACCAGAGCTGCACCTGGAAAATGTGAATATTCCAGAAGAGTGCATGGCCGGCATCATCCACAACGTTTCGAATTCCCGAGGGAACATGGGCTCGCAGAAGCCATAGGAATACATCCAGATGAATGTATCTATTCCCATTTAGCTGCATTGTGGGTTATGTTACATGGGCAAAAGGCAGGGTTAATACGGGTAAATAGAGCGCACCCACGGCGAGAAGGCGTGAACACAGCGGCATGGTGGGTAAGGAGTGGGAGACATGAAGGGGTATTTTTGACTAACCATCTTCTGTGTCAGATGGGCATCTTTATCATCCCGAAGACGCTTGTTCATGTCTCTACAAAAGAGAAAGTGAGAGAATTCCAGTTACATTTTAAGATAAAGCTCCTCCTCACAGGACTTTTAACAGCCTTGGAATATAGATATCAAATCTAGTTATCAATGAGACGGACTAATGGCCAATCAAACATCTTAAACCTCCAGCTGTTTTGACTGGTCAATTCTTATAGCTTTATATTTCAGATAAGAGCAGTACACACACGCCTACACTTGAACACTCATCATACTACAGTACATAATAAATGTGTAACCATTTCAGTTGGGTCGCCCTTACCGGAGAAGATCCAGCTGTCTCATGAGGCTTTCCCGTTCCTTCTGCATGTTTCGGGACACTTTCAGGACGTCTCTGTAGTGAGAAACAGTCGGACATAATAAAAAATGCACAAACATATCATCAGGAAATAGCAGCTTATGCTTGTTTGTTCTTTACTTTTCATCATTACATTCCTAAAACTGAAGGTTCTTTTGGTTCCATGAAGAACCTTTAACATTGATGGAATCTTTCCATTCTACAAAAAGTTCTTTATAGTGGAAAAAGGTTATTTGGATTTTTTTAAATGTTCTTCACACAAAGAAAAAAATGGTTCTTTTAAGAACTGTTCACTGAAAGGTTCTTTGAGGAACCAAAATGCTTCATCTATTGCATTCCTGCAAACCCCCCTTTTGGAGTGTAGTAGAAATAGTAATGCAAACAATGTATTTTCACAAGTAAAACTCAAAGCCCACCTCTCTTTGCCCCTCTGCTGTTGTTTGATGGTGTTCTGTAGTTGTTCTAGTTGGCTCAGAGTGTGCTGGAGCTCCTCTCGGCTCTGGTCCAGTTGGTCCTGCAGCCGCTGGTTGATGTTCTGCAGACGGCGGTTCTCCCCACGAGCGTCAGCCTGATCAGTACTTAGACTGTTGATCCTGCTCTCCAACTACACACACACAGGTGGGGTGAGACAGAGCCTGCTGATGGTTTAATAAATCAGACGTGTTGATGAGTGAATAATGAGTCTGTACCTCTCTCTGTTTGGTGAGCGTGAACTCAAGTTCTTGTTCTCGCATCCTCAGTTCTTGCAGTAGCTGCTCTTTCTTGTCTCCTTGCCTCATGCTGTCCTTCATCACAGAGCAGACCAACATCACACCATCATCATCAAAATATCACAGCACCCAAATTGCATTACCATCATCAATGTCATCACAATCATAATCACCATGAGCAATGTTATCACCATAATCTATATAATCATAATCACTATCATACTCACCATGAATTATATAATTACTAACAGCATATTCACCATGATCACCACTGATATCATAATCACAAGGAACAAAAATATTATTAATTACTGCAATGTCATTATCACTATCACGATCATAATCACCAGGAACAATATTATCATCACCATCATCAATATCATTGTCACCATTACTATCACAACAATCACCATGAACTATATGATTACCATCATAATCACCATCATCGCCACTGGTATCAATCACCAAGAACAATCATATTATCCCATCATAATCTCACCAATACCATTATCACAATCACCATTATTATAATAATTACATATAAACATGAACAATATTATCACCATCATCAATATCATTATCACTATCATAATCACCATAATAATCACCATGAACAATGTTATCATCATAATCACCATCATCACCATCACTATCATAATCACCATATAATTACTAACAGCATATTCACCATGATCACCATTGACATCATCACAAGGAACAAAAATATTATTCCCATCAGCGATATCATCACCATCACTATCATAATCACCAGGAACAATATTATCATCACCATCATCAATATCATTGTCACCATTACTATCACATCAATCACCATGAACTACATGATTACCATCATCATAATCACTATTATTATAATAATTACATATAATCATGAACAATATTATTACCATAATCTATATCTTCATAAACACCATCATCACTATCATAATCACCATGAACTATATAATTACCAACAGCATATTCACCATGATCACCACTGAGATCATAATCACAAGGAACAATAATATTATCCCATCACAGCAATATCATTATCACCATTACTATTACAATAATCACCATGATAATCACTGTCATCATTAGCAACATTATCACCATTACTATCACAATCACCATGAACTATATGATTATCATCATCATAATCACCATCGGTATCATAATCACCAGGAACAGTCACATTATCAAATCATAATCACCATTATCACCATCATAATAACCATGAACAATGTTACCACTCTAATCTATATCATCATAATTACCATTACCATCACTATCATAATCACCATCAAAATTACCATGAACATTATCCCCATCACAGCAATATCACTATCACCATCACTATCATATTTATCATCACCATCATCAATATCACTGTCAACATTACTATCACAATAATCACCATGATGATCACTGTCATCATTATCAACATCACATTACTATCACAATCACCATTAAATATATATTTACCATCATCATAATCATCATCACCATTGGTATCATAATCACCAGGAACAATATTATCATCACCATTATCAACATCATTATCACCATTACTATCACAATAATCACCATGATGATCACTGTCATCATTATCAACATCACCATTACTATCACAATCACCATGAACTATGATTACCATCATCACAATCACCATGAACAATATTATTACCATCATCTTTCATTACCATAATCATCATCATCACCATCATTATAATAACCACAATTAACAATATCATAATTTCCTCTAATACTAAGACTGTTCTCTAATAAAAATAACAACATTTCCCCCTCTAAAGGTTTGTCAAACTTAAATCCGTGTTTCATAGTGAGTGTGTTTGTGTGCATATTTACCAGAGCTTGTCGTTTCTCTTTCTCTTCTTTTAACTGACTCTCCATGTCTTCATACATTGACCGAACCACTCGGTCATGATCTTCCTCTCTCCTGTAAGACATTTAAACACTCAGCACATTTCATTTATCTCAAGACATGTTTATTTTACAACAGGTAAAAGAATGCAATGAAGGCTGACCTGCGCAGTGCCTGTTCTAAATTGTCTCTCTCTTTGAGTGCATCCTGAAGATGAGACACAGTGTAGGAAAGAACCTCTTCCAAAACACCCAGCAGCTCAGGTTTGTCCCTCTGGAGCTCACACCACAGAGTACACAGCTCCCACTGACTAACACACAGACACGTCTTTAAAACAAAAGCTCATATAAACTTTGTGTAAAGTGCTAGTGAAAAAAGCAGGGTTTGGCAGATGTAGCCCATAAACGTTAACCTAAATGCATACAATAACAGTATGCTGGCTTTGTCAAGCCAATATTGATCTAAACTGCAAACAGACAAGCGCAGCTTTCTCGTTATCTTATCTGTTACACAGTGGTGACCATAGCTGTGTATATTTACTCACTCTTTGAAGAGTTTATCAGCTCCTAGCTCCATGAGGATGTGTGTGAATCGGATCTCCATCGGCTCTTCTCTCTCCTCTCCGGCCATCTCTCCCTCTCCGCTCCTCGCTCTCTCCTCCGGCCCAGAACCAACAAGCTCTCCTAATTTAGTCAGAGAGATTTTAATTTAGGCATATATCATAATGCATACTAAACACAGTATACTATAGCCTACTGCATACTACTTTTAAAAATACTATGTGAAATGGTACGAAATATGTAATAAAACATTTCAACACGTGAAATCGCTATGTTGTATGTTTAATGCAGCAAGTGGGTATCCAGTTATAAATCTATTAATATAATTTTCAGTAATTGAAACATTGCTGAAATAAAATATAAATATTAGACAAAAAATGTAAATGTAAATTAGAATTAGATTAGAAAATTCAATTAGAAATAAGAATTGTTTTGGTAACTAACAGAAATAAAGAAGTTGAACTAAAATTACTGAAACTACAACTGAAATTATAAAATTAAAGCTACACAGAATTATACAAATAAAAATGACAATAAAAATGTAATTAAAATTATTGTTTAATTAAAATGAATGACAAAAGCACAATAAATTATGAAAACTTTAATTAAAATATAAACTTAATAAATAAAAATAAAAGTAGTTACTATGAAATTATTAATAAATTATCTTGAAATAAATACTATAATAGCATATAAATAATACTAAAATAACACTGGTTATTAATTGTATTTTTTATCATGTACATTTTTATACTTTATACACACTTTTTATTTTATTCACACTTTTATGTTTTTATCTTTATAAACACAACCAAACATTTTTACATAAACTTCATACACTTTTATTTTCTAATTTTAATACACACATACACACTAACCTAGGCCCGTGTGGAACTCAAGGGGTGTGAGGTAACCATTTCTGTCTCTGTCTAAACTCTCAAACACTGATTCCAACTGCTCAGGAGACAGAGGAAGCTCTTGCTGAAGCCGCTGGTGGATTTAAACAAGATAAGACACATTAAACACATCCCTAGTATAAAGAAATCATATAACATAGACTTCCGCCACCACCCCGTCCCGGCTCACCTGCATGTCTCTCTTCGTGATGAATCCTTTCCCCTCTTTATCACACAGCTCAAAGAGCTCTTTAGCTTTGCTCATTCTGTCCTGTCTGTCTGAGTCAGGAGAGGTCGCATCGTTTGACGAGTGTAACCTCGCCGTCCGGCTCGGCAAGGGGCTCCGCAGTCTGGAGCGGGGCGACATCTGACCACTGCCTGTCCCCTCCAGCACCACCCCGTCCTTCAACCAGCCAGACATAACTGCAGAAAGAGAGCGGCCGGACAGGACTAAAAATAACCAGCTGGTAAGAAATGTTGCTAATGTGGTCAAACCAGGTTAAACAATGATACGAAAACAATCTTATCTCATAGTTCTTGCTCTAATTGGCCAAGCAAGACATTTTGTTGGTCGCTTAGTTACTATTTTTGTTCTGTCATGCCCTCATTGGCCCAAAATCCTGCTCCAAATGCCTGCATATTAACCATTGAATATGTTCTAAATGTTGCTTAACCTAGCATATTTATTTTTAGTAAGGATGGAAAGATCGCTTGATGCTAGAAATTTGTTGTTAGAATATTACCTTTGCATTCATTAATATTATTGCACTTCAACTGTGATTTAGTTAAACACTGACTTTATTTAATCGGTCAAAGTCAGCTTCATTAATGGAAAATGCTGAGGGCATCTGAAATATCCTGCTTCTTACATATCCACAAATAATCGTTAACCAGGATGTTAAACAGTCCTTCAAACAGGTGCCATGTTTTCTGACCCGAGACGCTCAATATAACCTGGCTGTAATTCCCCCGCACTAATGCCATATCATAATGACATCTGTTTGTGCTGATATTATGTAGCAGTTGTGATCACATGGATGGTTTTGTGATTTTACAGGGAAGCTACTCCAGTCCAGCCTGCTTGAGTGACCTGCTCCATGTCTGCATTAGCACAGAGAAGCTCGGCTGATATGGGCCAATAATGCTGATATATAGGGAGCCAACAGTTGATATAATGCCAATAAAATGCATTTACAATATCTATTTATCCATTAACATATATATATATATATATATATACACATTATATGTTATACATTACAGTATTTATTTATTTTTACATTTACATACACACTATCAGTCAAAAGTTTTTGAACAGTAAGAGTTTTAATGTTTTTTTTTTTTTAAAGAAGTCTCTTCTGCTCACCAAGCCTGCATTGATTTGATCCAAAATAGAGCAAAAGCAGTAATACTGTGAAATATTTTTACTATTTAAAATAACTGCTTTCTATTTGAATATATTTTAAAATGTAATATATTCCTGTGATTTCAAAGCTGAATTTTTATCATCATTACTCCAGTCACATGATTCTAATGTTCTGATTTGCTGCTAAAAAAAACATTATTATGTTGAAAACAGCCGAGTAGATTTTGATCAGGTTTCTTTGATGAATAGAAAGCTCAGAAGAACAGCATTTACCTGAAACAGAAATCTTTTGTAACATTATAAACGTCTTTTGATCAATTTAATGCTAAATAAAAGTATTAATTTCTATGAAAATTCAGCTTTGCATGGCAAGAATAAATTACATTTTAAAATATAGTCCAATAGAAAGCAGTTATTTTAAATAGTAAAAATATTTCACAATATTACTGCTTTTGCTGTATTTTGGATCAAATAAATGCAGGCTTGGTGAGCAGAAGAGAATTCTTTAAAAAACATTAAAAATCTTACTGTTCAAAAACTTTTGACTGGTAGTGTACAGACACAGACACAGACACACAGACACACACACACACACACACACACACACACACAGACAGACACACAGACACACACACACAGACAGACACAGACACACACACATATTACAGCATTTATTAATATTTTTAATTTGCAGTTTCATTTTTGTTTACATTAAATATGAACAATTTCTAATAGTTGTAGCATTATATAGTATTGTAACATTAACAACACTATATAACCAATTAATCCTGTATTATTTATATACTATTATAGTATTTATTAATATTTTAAATTATAATTTAAATTATATTATATAATATAACATTTTAGCAATTTTGTTATGTGCTTCTGTCATTTTTATTAGTTTTGTTTTTTTTATTTTCTATTTAGCTTTTTAATTTTTATTTCCAGTTTAGTTTTAGTAATTGTTGTATTTCAGTTAGTTTACACAAAGTTTTGTTAATGATTTGTAATAGTTGTAGGTAACAATAACAACACTATACTGTATATAGTTTAATGACAGCAGAAGTGCATTAAAATGTTACACAGTCAATCTGCCTCGACGATGTATTGACCCTAATCTAATCGATTCACACAAATGTGAGGCCCTATAACATGGTTAATGATTTAATCAAATGCAAAAGTCCACAGCTATGTGACAAATTGTTACATAATCAGCAGGCTCGTGGGAAACATGGCAGCTTAACTCAACTTAGCTCACAGCACATGGGAATTTCGCAAGGATAGACGGATGTGGCATTTAGATTTTAAGACATGCCATGAGCAAATACGTCCACCAGCAACTAATGGTCATCTGTCAAATTATAATAACGTTTACTCATGTAGAAATCAGGCAACTATCCAAACAAAGCAGTGCACACATACACGTCACAATTGCATTTCTCTTCAACGTCTTTGGCTTTCTGGAGAGCTCCAGGATATGAACTGCAAAACAGGATGAAGTCATGTGACAGGACTGTCTCTCTCTGTGTGTGTGTGTGTGTGTGTGTGTGCATGTAGAGAGGGAGTGTGTGCAAAAACAAAGTAAAATGCAAATAAAGGGTTTAGCTCGGTTTACATAGCATTCAGAGCTCTTACTCATAATCACGAGTTTGTGTCAGCCATGCGGATGAGGGCAGGACGCAGGGGAAATACCTCCATACTAAATGACCACAGGTCATATGAAACATGAAATATTTGCCTAATGAATTAATGGTTTAGGTTGTGGTTGGAACAATAGCTCCGAGTGATTATGAATGATTTGAATCAATGATATCTGGAAAGCAATATGCTCAGATCATATAAAATTGCAGAGAAGATAAAACAGGTCCCACGGCCCTGCAGAGGACACAATCACAAGGGCCCCAAAAGTGAAATAAAACTTAATGCGATTACTTGAAGGAACTCTTTGGTTGAACCTTATTACAATATACATATAGCCACAAAATATTTGGACACTTAAAGCAACTGTAGGCTAAGTTGTTTACCTTAAAATATCAAGTAAGTTTCAGAATCATTCTGATGGTGCACTGACTTCTATAAAAGCCGAATGGTTTCTGTTTTTTCCCCCCACGTTCCTCCCCAAATGTCTATTCAACATGTAATAATAGTGAGCGGGTACGAAATCCCGCGAAAAGGGCGGATCGCTTTACGGCAGTAACAAATGCGCGTTTTCAGCCGAATTCGCTTTCACGGAAAATGTGTTCACTCGGCAACCATATTTGAATTCACAAGTACAGTGAGACACCGTCTTATATCTAACGATTTTGGTACAGTGATCCAATGTAATTATGACAGTAATATATTTAAGACAGTGAGTTTCATCACTCGCTTAACTGTAGAGGCTGCAACGTACATAAAACTACACACAGTTGCTTTAAGTGACACTTGAAGTCATTGCATTCTGTATTAGTAATACAAAATGTTTTGTTTTCATTTTTCGACACATTTGTCAAACGTTCTGCTTAAGAAGTGAGCTTGCATCATAGGCTATTTTGTTATCTAATTTAGCGACATTCTGACAATTTGTTATTTGCAATGACATTCTGCGACCTAAATCATCATTTCAAAAGAAAAAACAAGTTTAAGGGCCAGCGTTTTGACACAAAACATTCATGTGGATTTTGTGATTCGAGTTATGTGCGAATACCAAAATATATGGGCATGGCATGTTTACACCTGCAATAAAGCCATAGAGGAATTGCAACACTCAAGGACAAATAAACTTCCCAAGCTTTGCTACAATTACACACGAAAATCACCTGAGAGATAAAGTCTGACAGCCATATGTCAACTTCAGATAAGAAAGCATACAGTTTACACGTGTTTTTTTGCTCTGTGTTAGAGGAAATCATACATACCTATTATAAATAAAGTATTTTATTTACACCCACTTTCAATAAATCAAAATTTTTTTTAAACAAGCCTGTCAGGTAAAGTTAAATCATTAATTTGTTACGATGAAACTGCAAACCCATATACACTCAGATATGCTCAAGAACATATGTGCAATGACCCACTTCATCTACTTCTCAGAATAAATTTCCATTTAATACTTCACTATATTGTCTACAGAATGGATTTGGACGCAAAATAGACATGCACTTTATACATAGAAGTATGTGGTGGGATCAGTGGTGTTGGTAGGTTTTACCATTTAATACTTATGCATACCACCATCATATACCATGGTGTTTAAAAGGTGTCCACAAACATGGCAAAACCATGGTACTCAAGGAGATGAAGGGCATATATAATACAATTTAGACTAAGTATTGTTCTAGAAGAGTTTTAGCAGACATTGTCTATCACTTCAGACCTCATGCATAATTTAAAACATGTCAGCACTTTTCAATTTGTTAAGACAAACCGAACGAACATAAAACTGGCGTTTTATACGTAATTTTTTACGTATTTTAATTGAATACGTAATAAATTAAAATGTCATTCAAATAAATAAATTAAATAAAGAAACAGAACATACCAGACCTGTGATGCGATGTTGCTCAGGTGTGTATCGTGTCACCTGTAAACTAGGTGTTTTATAAACTAGTGTTCATCCAGCAGCGGGCAGTAGAGAATCAAGCCTCAGAATACCGTAATATCCTCAAATCGTCTCTCAAATTGGTCTTGGCTCCACCTCTGTCCCGCCAATTTGAAAACAGAACAGCGTTTATGAAATAAAAATGTTCTTTACCTTGTAAAAAATGTTTTACAATTCCAAAGAATTAATAACAGTAAAGGTACATCGATAAAGATATACACATAAATACACAATAAAATAAACAAACAAACGGTTAGGTTATATAATTTTAACTTGACGTTATTTATTTTATATTAGAAACGCATTACTATTATTATTATAAATTATTATTATATTTAAATGTTAATTACTTGATTATATATTAGAATTTTTAAATATATATATATATATATATTTATTCTACACGTATGCTTCAGTCGTTACGGTAACCGGATCTTCGCGCCGTTGCCATGGGAGACGCGGAAGCGCTCGAGCACTGCTGTGGCTCGCGATCAGCTCAAGTCAGAAACTCTCCGTTACAATCACGGGAAATACGGATGATTTCATTAGAATTTTTATATATATATATATATATATTTATTCTACACGTATGCTTCAGTCGTTACGGTAACCGGATCTTCGCGCCGTTGCCATGGGAGACGCGGAAGCGCTCGAGCACTGCTGTGGCTCGCGATCAGCTCAAGTCAGAAACTCTCCGTTACAATCACGGGAAATACGGATGATTTCATGATTCACGCGGAATTAAGGGAGGCGAAGTCTGGGTTTCGACTTGCACAGGTTTAAAGGTGTGTAAACGTTTAAAGATGTGTGTGTTTGGTTAGCAGTTAGCCTTTTTAGCTGGTTAAATCTCTTGTTCATCAGCTGTTTATGACTTTGGTTTGAAGTAGTTTTGCTTTTAGAAGTGTTGAATGCATTTTATATGTTGTTGTAGAATTTAATTGCACTTAATCTGTTGATATTATTAATTTGCCCCAAATCAGATACAGAAACATTCAACACGATAGATAATCACGAGAGATTTCAGAGTTCACACAGGACCTCAGTGAACTCATCCAGAGAACCAACCGCTAATCTCGTGCCTTCTGTCATTATGGTCATTATACACACTCTTATTAATTCATTAGGACCGACGCTGCATACCGTCGATATTTCATGGTGAACGTCAGGAGTGTTGAGAGAAGCTGGTTAAGCTCTTTGTTTAGGCTGTTTGGAGTTTTGAATCAGACGGAGATTAGAGATGCCCAGAGCGTCTCACCTCCTCCTGCACTCAGTGAAATTAACCCGTAATCCCCTCAGTGACCTGCTGCTCTTGCTGTGCAACACCCTGGAGAACACGCGCTGAAGGACTCGGTCCACACACGAGGCCAGTGTGACAGCGGTCCAGCTCCGCTTACTCCACAGGTGAGTAGACAAACATTCAGCAGATAGACAGCCAAATAGATAGATAGATAGATAGATAACAGATAGACATTCAACATTATAGATAGATAGATACTGTAGATAGATAACAGATAGACATTCAACATTATAGATAGATAGATACTGTAGATAGATAACAGATAGACATTCAACATTATAGATAGATAGATACTGTAGATAGATAACAGATAGACATTCAACATTATAGATAGATAGATACTGTAGATAGATAACAGATAGACATTCAACATTATAGATAGATAGATACTGTAGATAGATAACAGATAGACATTCAACATTATAGATAGATAGATACTGTAGATAGATAACAGATAGACATTCAACATTATAGATAGATAGATACTGTAGATAGATAACAGATAGACATTCAACATTATAGATAGATAGATACTGTAGATAGATAACAGATAGACATTCAACATTATAGATAGATAGATACTGTAGATAGATAACAGATAGACATTCAACATTATAGATAGATAGATACTGTAGATAGATAACAGATAGACATTCAACATTATAGATAGATAGATACTGTAGATAGATAACAGATAGACATTCAACATTATAGATAGATAGACATTCAACATGCTTACTATATTTTAGATAAGATATCCAGAAGATAGACAGACATTAAATAGATAGATAAATAGACAGATGGATAGATAGATAGACAGGCAGACGTAAACATACAGACATTTAAACAGATAGACATTCAACATGATAAATATATTTTATCTATAGATAGATAGATAAATATTCAACGTGATAGGTATATTTTAGATAGCTAGATACTTAGACATTTAACAGATATAGACATTCAACATGATTGCTATATTTTAGATAAGATATCCAGAAGATAGATAGACATTAAATAGATAGATAGACAGGTAGATAGATAGACAGACATTCAGCAGATAGACATTCAATCTATCTATTTTATATTTCTATTTTCTATCTAGAACAGACAGTAGAAATAGATAGACAGCCAACAGATAGATAGAAAGATAGATAGATATTTAACAGATAGATCATTTAACAGACATTCAACATATATGTGTGTATTTTATCTATCTATTTTATATTTCTATTTTCTATCTAGAACATAGACAGTAGAAATAGATAGACATTCAACAGATAGATAGATATTTAAACAGATAGACATTCAACATGATAAATAAATTTTAGATAGATATAGGGCTGTCGCGATAACCGCAATATCGCAATACCGCGGCTACTGACGAGCAAACCGCAGAGGAATGCAAGAACCGCAGCAACCGCGACTTGCGTGTTTTCTTTTTTCGTAAGGTATGCTCTTCTCGTTTGTGTGTACCATGCTGATTTGTACAGAGGCTCCGTAGATTTGCACTTAACAAGCCTAAACAGACAGTGAATGAGAGCGAGATCGACTGAGCGCGTGCGATTACTTGCGTCTGTCCTCCAGGCCGAGTCATATATATTTGTGAAAATAGGTTGTCATGTCCAAGGAAAGCGAAATCTCTGTCTTAGCATCGACACATAGCTGGTCAGCTGAGCCTTCTAAAGTGGCGCTCAAAGTTAAAATGATTTCAACAGCGTGTTTCATTACGTCTCTTTGAATGAATGAATCAGCGTTTTTGAACGTGTAGTTGAATGACAGTCACCACCTTGTGGCGCAACACTGTAACTGCACTGAATGACAGCCCGTCTAGAACGCGTGCGTGCAGGTGGAAATATCAATAGAAAGTCTCTTGTCCAGTCAGATTAGAAAATCAGATTACAACTAGGCTAACTGTTATACATATAGGCTAACGATAGCCTAACGATCTTATTGTCAGGTTTATGTTCTGTTATGTGGACCGTTATTTTGTCATTCTCTTCTGTTTACTTCACTTCCTGTTTCAACGCTATTTGGTTTCGGTTTCATTGTCTTCTGAATATGACCTCGTTAGTTATATCGTAACACATATACACACAAATTATATATATAATATATATAATGGCGATAATACCGCATACCGCGCTATTGAGCCACTCAAAATTACCGCAAGGGAAATTCCCTCACCGCGACAGCCCTAGATAGATAGACATTCATCATGATAGCTATATATTTTAGATAAATACAGGCATTCAGCAGATGGATAGACAGACAGACATTCAGCAGATAGACAGATAGACATTTGATACATAGATATCTTGCTAACTAGAAGAGTTTTTTTCTGATGTGATTTTATCTTCTCCACAATCCATTCAGGAGGAACATCTCAACACGCTCCGATGAGGATTTCAGCTCTTCAGGAACATTAATATTCACCTGAGCATCTGAATGTTTACTCATCACCGTATCCAGCATGGCTGACGCCCGGATTAAACGGCTAGTGGAACAACTCCAGGAATGATCCTCGCTGTGCTTTGGTTTGTCATGGAGTAGCAGGAAGTGAGATGGAATTTCCTCTATATAATCAGGGCGAGATGATCTCCACGTCAGACGTCTGCTGAATAGTTTCATATGGCGGAGGGCTGTGGTGGTGTTTTCTAGTATATTCCGGATCGCTGCAGATATGCTCCAGACCAATAACTACTCGCTGGTGCTGCTGATCCAGCTGGCACTGCTGACCTTTGACCTGTTCGTCAACTCCTTCAGTGAACTGCTGCGGGCCGCGCCGGTCATACAGCTCGTGCTCTTCATGTGAGTGCATTACAGATTTCACCACAAGTCACATTATTTATAGCATCAGTCTGATTTGCTCAATATTAAAAGCAGAAAATATTTAGAAAATAAGCATATACAGGTGCATCTCAATAAATTAGAATGTCGTGGAAAAGTTCATTTATTTCAGTAATTCAACTCAAATTGTGAAACTCGTGTATTAAATAAATTCAATGCACACAGACTGAAGTAGTTTAAGTCTTTTGTTCTTTTAATTGTGATGATTTTAGCTCACATTTAACAAAAACCCACCAACTCACTATCTCAACAAATTAGAATACTCCATAAGACCAATAAAAAAAAACATTTTTAATGAATTGTTGGCCTTCTGGAAAGTATGTTAATTTACTGTACATGTACTCAATACTTGGTAGGGGCTCCTTTTGCTTTAATTACTGCCTCAATTCAGCGTGGCATGGAGGTGATCAGTTTGTGGCACTACTGAGGTGGTATGGAAGCCCAGGTTTCTTTGACAGTGGCCTTCAGCTCATCTGCATTTTTTGGTCTCTTGTTCCTCATTTTCCTCTTGACAATACCCCAGAGATTCTCTATGGGGTTCAGGTCTGGTGAGTTTGCTGGCCAGTCAAGCACACCAACACCATGGTCATTTAACCAACTTTTGGTGCTTTTGGCAGTGTGGGCAGGTGCCAAATCCTGCTGGAAAATGAAATCAGCATCTTCAAAAAGCTGGTCAGCAGAAGGAAGCATGAAGTGCTCCAAAATTTCTTGGTAAACGGGTGCAGTGACGTTGGTTTTCAAAAAACACAATGGACCAACACCAGCAGATGACATTGCACCCCAAATCATCACAGACTCTGGAAACTTAACACTGGACTTCAAGCAACTTGGGCTATGAGCTTCTCCACCCTTCCTCCAGACTCTAAGACCTTGGTTTCCAAATGAAATACAAAACTTGCTCTCATCTGAAAAGAGGACTTTGGACCACTGGGCAACAGTCCAGTTCTTCTTCTCCTTAGCCCAGGTAAGACGCCTCTGACGTTGTCTGTGGTTCAGGAGTGGCTTAACAAGAGGAATACGACAACTGCACTGTAAAAAGTAATCACTGAATCTACTTAAGAAA
>NW_015666482.1:474358-477461 GCF_001515625.1 Sinocyclocheilus rhinocerous
AACCAAAGACTTAAACTACTTCAGTCTGTGTGCATTGAATTTATTTAATACACGAGTTTCACAATTTGAGTTGAATTACTGAAATAAATGAACTTTTCCACGACATTCTAATTTATTGAGATGCACCTGTATATACACTATATAGACATTTTTTTCTAGAACAAGTATGCAAAAGTTTAGCAATGGCAATGTCATGGGTTTGATTCCCAGATGAACTGATCAAATGTAAAACTTGAATGCAATGCAAGATGCTTTGAATCAAAGCCAATGCATGAATGTTTTCTAACATATCGGTTATCTGTCTTGTTTCCGCAGAATCCAGGACATCGGCATCCTGTTTAACGTGCTCATCATTCTTCTCATGATGTTCAACACATACGTGTTCCAGGTGGGGCTGGTGTCGCTGTTACTGGAGCGATTCCGAGCGCTGCTGATACTGTCTGCACTCTACCTGACTCTCAGCATCTGCTTTCACTGCTGGGTCATGGTGTGTACACACACACACACACACACACACACACACATTGATTATGTTTAGATCCTACATGGAATCTGTGAGCACAGAAAGTCATTTGTAAAGTTATATTAATTCCTCGCCATGTTTAAATCCATTCTGCTGCACTTTTGCAGAAATTATAATTGTATAATATTTAAATAAAAAATAAAACTAAAATAAAAGAATTTTAAAAAAATGTAATGTTTCATTTTATTTTTAAACCCATTCTGATAAATTTTTTTTCATAACAGAAAATTATTATAGTATAATATATATAAAAAAATAAATCTCTAAATATATTTCTAAAATACTCTCGTTTTCCTTCATTCTGTTCATTTCATGTGTTTAAATTTTTGTAGAAAATTGTTATTGTATTATTATTGTATATCAATTAAAAATTTAAATAAGATAAATAAAATGGTAAAAAATTAATAGCTTCTGTCATTCGTGAAATTTTGTAAATTCCTCACCATGCTTAAATCTGCTCTGCTGTAATTTTGCAGAAAATTATTATTGTATATTATTTTAATAAAATTAAAAGTAAAACTAAAAAATAACTTAAAATACTTTCATTTCCCTTTATTCTGTTCTTTCCCATGTTTAAATCCATTCTGCTGAAATTTTGCAAAACATTATTATTGTATATATAATACAATAATATAAACATATTTATACATGTATAAATATGTATTCCTAAAATACTCCTTTTCTTATTCTGTTCATTTCCCATGTTTAAAGCCATTCTTCTGAAATTTTGTAGAAAATGATTATTGTATAATATATATAAGTAAAAAATAAGATCAATAAAATAGTAAAATTTGTATTTGCATAGTTGTACTTCTAAAATACTTTCATTTCCATTTATTCTGTTAATTTCCACTGTTTAAATCCATTTAGCTGAAAATCATTTTTGTATATCAATTAAAAATGATTTAGATAGTGTCCAAAATTGACTTTGCAGAAAATTATTAATGTATAATATGTAAAATAAACATTAAATTAAAAAAGATTTACATTGCATTCAAAATTCTGTCCATATTTGTATTTCTAGAATTCTAATTTTCCCTCATTCTGTTCATTTCCTGTCAGAACCTGAGGTGGATGGAGTCCAATCGTTTCGTGTGGACGGACGGTCTGCAGGTTCTCTTTGTGTTCCAGAGACTGGGTAAGCCGGCCGTGAGACGTTAGCCAAACCCCGAATTGGATTTCACGTGAGGGTCACTGTCAATCTCATCAAGAACCTCTCAATCTCTTACTACATGTTTGGAGATACAGGCCTAACCTTTCTCTCTCATGACACTAAAGCTGTTGTAGAGGTGTGATCAAACCAGAGGCACAATTTTCTTCCAATCAGACAGTTAATCGCTCTTTACTATTTAGCAGTTTTGCCGTTTCCACACAAGTTAACCACTGCCTGTTGATGGTTTTGTGTCTCCCCAGCTGCTGTGTTGTATTACTACTTCTACAAACGCACAACCGAGTATCTGGGAGACCCCAGACTTTACGAAGATTCCCCGTGGCTCCGTGACGCATTTGCTAGAGCGCGACAGTGAAACGACACGCCTGGAAACAAACCCAAAATGGTGCACGGGGGACGTTAACGTTGTGCAATACAACACACAACCAAAGCATTTCAAGAAACAAAACGGATGGACTCATTCAGAGCCCCGCCACCTTAAAACAAACTTCTGAATTGTAGGAAAGAGCCAAAATGGCTTCCATGGAGCACACTGGCGACTGGAGAGATCTCAGTTTGTGTTTTTAATGACTGAGAAGCGCAACGAGAAATAAAGCATCATGAAACCCGACGTCTGAATGTCTCAAAACACATCTTAGTACAATAGTACAAATGATCTTACTGCCCGCACCAGGTGTAAAGCTACAATTATCATAAATTGCTTCTTACATGTTGGTTGCGTAGACATCTTGTTGTGTAATGTAGTACGTACTAAAATGTCTTTTTAAAATGGTTTTGGATCATTGCTTGAGCAGAGTTTGAACGTACAGTCGAACTACGAGAGATTTCGTTCACTTCGGTTTGCCTTTGAAACGACGAGTGGAATTTGGGCTCAAGGAATTGTGTGAATTTTTTAAACATTTTGTTTGTAATGTTTTCATAAACATCCTCCAAGTGACACACGTTCGGTATATTTTCAGTAAATTGTCGACGGAGCATCAACAAAGTGCCTCGCTGTTCACCCAACACTACACAAAGTGAGTAAACAGCAGAGCGTCAGTGCACTTGTTATGCCGAAATCGAGATCGCATTTTTCTGTCATTTATGTTGTACTAATAAACATTTTCCATTGGCCTGATGCGTGTCCCTGATGCTTTATTTCTCCTATTTATCGCAAACATAAGTGTTCTTTAAGAAATAGTTCAACCAAAAATGAAAATGTACTCACCGACCCAAGATGTAGACGAGTTTGTATCTTCATCAGAACAGATTTGAAGAAATTCGTGTGTGGAAACAGTCCAAACAGCTGATAAAAACAATACACACGACTAGGGATATGCCGGTATCAAATTTTCATGTTGCGATTAATTGCTCATGCTTTTATCACGGTATACGGTATTATCACGATATTGAAATTAAGTTTAAAAAAA
>NW_015666482.1:478017-489833 GCF_001515625.1 Sinocyclocheilus rhinocerous
GAATAATTTGTAATATATAATTATTCACGGTATTTAGAAGTGCCCACGATAACAATATCGTGCATATTCATTACCGTGATATATCGCTTTACCGAATACCGGCACAAGTCTACACACGACACTTGTGAAGCGAAGAGCTGCGTGTTTGTTTGAAATAAATCTGATTATGGGTGTTTTAACGTTAAACCGTAGCTTCCAGCTAAAATAGTCCTCGATCCATAATATCGCTTTCTTAAATGAAAATGTCTTCTCGTCCGAATCAAGAGAGTATGCGCAATCTAGGACTGTTTAAGCAAAAACAGTCCTAAACATTTTTAAACAAATATGTCGGTGGATTTTGATGTGAGAGGATAACAGGAGATGGACTTTATCACTGGAGGAAGCGTTATTATGGACTCATATTTTGTCCAGAAGCAACGGTCTAAAGGCCTCAAAGATGGATTTGTTTCTTACAAACATGCATCTTTTCGCTTCATAAAATGATAACTGATGGACTGGAGTGGTGTGGATTACTTGTGGATTACTGTGATGTTTTTATCAGCTGTTTGGACTCTCATTCTGACGGCACCCATTCACTGCAGAGCATCCATTGCTGAGCAAGTGATGTAATATTACATTTCCCCAAATCTGATCTGATTAACTATTTTTTGGGTGAACGGTTTCTTTCCATTTTCATTGCACGTCTGTAGCCGCTTTATCTCTGAGACAGACGACGATCTCCTCCACGCTGACAGACTGTTCTATTCTGATCAGTCAGATTAAGCTTGGATTGGGGTTTTACGCTCCACAAACAGCCCGCAGGACACAAATAGCATGCTATGTTTTCAAATACCCAGCCAACTCGCTCCTCACATCGTGTGAGGATGAACGTAGGAACATACTGACATTAACAGGAAACCGTACAAAACACCAATTAAAGAAATAGTTCACCCAAAAATGTACATTTTAAAATGCACTTACCCTCGGGTCATTCAAGATGTAGATGAGTTTGTTTCTTCATCAGATTTGGAGAAATGTAGCATTACATCACTTGCTCAGCAATGGATCCTCTGCAGTGAATGGGTGCCGTCAGAATGAGAGTCCAAACAGCTGATAAAAACATCACAATAATCCACACCACTCCAGTCCAGCAGGTAATGTCTTGTAAAGAAAAAAAGCTGTGTTTGTAAGAAACAAATTAATTACTAATAATCAGATGAAGCACTGTTGGTGAAGCTCTGCTTGACATAGTGCTGTGGGAAAAATAATGACTGACTGATTGTATAATATTTTTCTATGATTGCTATTAATTATAATAATAGTATTTTAATTATATAATATTCTATTGTTTAGGATTAAATGGAATGGAATAATTTTAATGTGAATGAAATATACATTTATTTAGCAGATACTTTTATACAGAGTGACTTACAAAGGAAGTTAAAACACATGAAAATGTCTAAATATAGAGATTTAAATAAGGAAAATAATCCTCAAGAATGAAAACATCTCTAACAGTGGACACATCAAATGAAAACCAGGAATCATTTTGGATTTTTTTAACAAATTTTTTATTCGTGAAATATTAACCCACAATTCTGCCCATCATGCCCGTGCAAACTCCATCCAAAATCCCAGTGCTTTTGAAGTCTCGGAAAAAATGTTCCGATCACCTTGGAATGTTTTCCTGTAGCCTTGGCTACATGTCATTTCTACAACCTGATGAACACAAATACAACAGATGTCATAAATATATTTCATGGAAAATTCAGGGACTGTAAATACTGTAATTTTAAGGATAATATACACTATTGCCTTCTAATGAACAGGTTTGACTACTTTAGTAATTTCCATGAGTACAAATCTTAACGTGATATTCTGAATGAATTGTGTGCTTCTAAATTAAAACAAGAGTTCGGACAGGACCCTTTTCTATTCTAACACGACAATGCCTCTGTGTATAAGGCAAGGTTCAAAAAGAAATGATTGATTGAGTCAGTGTGGAAGAACTTGACTGCTCTGCAGAAACCTAGCTGAACACTTCTGGTGTGACTTTAAATGCAGACCTTGAGCCAAAAACTCTTCACCAAACACATTTTGTTATTAAAATGACTGAACAGATTTTTTTAATTCATCTTTGTTCAAAAGTTATGACATTGTGAACTTAACGAGGTTGACCCGTAATTGGTTCAGAGGCTGTATCTCAGCCAAAATTTGGTCAATCGAAACAAAACTTGGTATGCTTCATCAACACCATGATCTGAGGGTCCATGCCAAATTTGGGAAGAGCGCCACCTATGGATCATAAGATATGAAAAATGGCTATTTTTGCTGATCACTTTTGATCAGTTAGTCAGAAAATCATGGTGTCTATGGATCTATGTCTATGGATTCCTTGGATCATGCCGAATCTGTGGATATCAATTTTGCCAGGATCGGCTGAACCATATGTCCGCCATTTTGAAATATGTCATAAATTGCAATATATTTTAAACCATTTGATATATCTGCACAAAAATCGGTAGGGATCATCGAAACCAGAGCCGATCCTCCGTATACGCAAAATACGCAAGCTGCGTAGGGCCCCCGAAACACCAGGGGGCCCCCTTGCTCTCAAAAATTTCGTTTTTGAATTTGGCCAGCGGTTATGAAAACATGAATGATCATTTCTTTTAATGCGGTGCGCTGTCGCCCTTTCTACGTAAAAATCAGTCAAATCATGTAATGTGAATGTCATACAGTCTTGTTCGAGACTAAATAAAACGAGTTGAAATCACACCATAACCAATAGCATTTTGACATCATGTAATGTGAATGTCGCAAAGTCTTGCTCGAGACTAAAAAACGAGTTGAAAGCGTACCGAGCCGCGGAAGAGACACTGTTTCTCAAGCGCTTTCCGCGAACGCGATTCGAGACGGAGTGATACACAGACAAATGAGTTTCATTCATTCGTTCATCGTTTCATCCCGCCCCCGGACACAATTTTGCATAGGGCCCCCAGAAGTCTAGGATCAGCACTGATCGACACCATGTCCCGGAGGTACCTGAGAAGTTTGAACACCCCGCCACCTAGTGTTCCAGAGATATAACATTTTTGCAAAAGTGCTTATTGATACACGGACAAATGAGTTTCATTCATTCGTTCATCGTTTCATCCCGCCCCCCGGACACAATTTTGCATAGGGCCCCCAGAAGTCTAGGATCAGCACTGATCGACACCATGTCCCGGAGGTACCTGAGAAGTTTGAACACCCCGCCACCTAGTGTTCCAGAGATATAACATTTTTGCAAAAGTGCTTATAACTTTTGAAAACATTGTCCAAATTTTGTTATTTTTGCATCCTTTCATTCCCTGGGTTATACCAATTCTGACGATATGTAATTTTTCATCAATGTGCCTGTCCGCCATATTGAAGTAAATGAAAAACAGTTTTTTCGCTACTCCTCCTACAATTTTTGCCCAATTTTGTCCAAAATCTGATCAGATGATCTTTGGAACGAGCCGCACAGAAATGACTGAACAGATTTTTGATATTCACAACCATTCCCGAGAAATACCTCTCCAAATAGGCCGTGCCTGTGCTGGTTGATTTATGCTAGTTAGCTTAGCATGCTAACTGGTTGCCATTCGTTCTAATGTGACTCTTCAACTATCAGGTTAACCGTAAACTACGTTAGTATTAAGTTAGCTTAGCATGCTAATCTGTCTAAAATGCTAAGTCATGCTTTTGTGAGCTCATTCTCACACCTAAACTTCTCTTCTGCAGTCTGTTGATTGTGTCTCAACTGAGTGGTGCACTCTGCTAAGCCACTGGCCCCGAAACATTTCATGTTGTGGGTTCGAGTCTCGCAACTTTATAAAATTGTGTTATGTTGTGCTGTTTTGATTTGTTTATTATCCAGATCAGCATTATACAAATCTTTATTTCTCCTGGATTAGAAATACATGTTTTTATCCATTTTCATTTGAACTGAGTTTTCATTTCATTCTCACCTATACTTCTGAACCAGCTGTTTTTTTTCGTTCATTCAGTTTCTGCTGTTTTTGATCTTCCCGCTCTGCACTGCGCTACAGCCCATATCACTGCTTGCAGCTATATTTTTCATTGAAATTGATGTATTTAAATAAACTAAAACTGAAATAAAAATAAATGAAAATCATAGACATTTAGAAACAATAAAAATCACAAAACATAAAATTATTAAATCTTTAACTAAAATTAAATTTAAAAAAAGAACTAATTCAAAATATGAATAAAATAAACTTCTCTTCTGCAGTCTGTTGATTGTGTCTCAACTGAGTGGCACACTCTGCTAAGCCACTGGCCCCGAAACATTTCATGTTGTGGGTTCGAGTCTCGCGTGGCGCAACTTTATAAAATTGTGTTATGTTGTGCTGTTTTGATTTGTTTATTATCCAGATCAGCATTATACAAATCTTTATTTCTCCTGGATTAGAAATACATGTTTTTATCCATTTTCATTTGAACTGAATTTTCATTTCATTCTCACCTATACTTCTGAACCAGCTGTTTTTTTTCGTTCATTCAGTTTCTGCTGTTTTTGATCTTCCCGCTCTGCACTGCGCTACAGCCCATATCACTGCTTGCAGCTATATTTTTCATTGAAATTGATGTATTTAAATAAACTAAAACTGAAATAATAATGAATGAAAATCATAGACATTTAGAAATAATAAAAATCACAAAACACAAAATTATTAAATCTTTAACTAAAATTAAATTTAAAAAAAGAACTAATTCAAAATATGAATAAAAACTGTAATATTTAGAAGCCTGTTTCCACTGTGGAATAAAAAATAAAAAGGTAATTGTGATAATTTTTTTATATTAAAATAAACTAAAAAACATAAAAAAATTAAAAATAAAAAAAACTTTTGTTGCTTCAAATAAACTTTAACTGAAATAAAATACTAAAAAACTTATTTTATTCCTAGGCAACATTGCTCATTTTTATAACGTTTAACTTTATTTACTAAAATAAACAAAAATTGAACACTTTAATTAAAATTAAAATAAAAACTGATTCAAAATATTAACCAAACCGGTAATATTTGGAAGTCCATAATTGTGATTTGTTTTTTTTTTTGCAATTTTGAGGGTTTTTTCCTTAGAATTCTGTTTTCATCTAACAATTTTTTCTTGTTTAGTTTCTGACATGGAATAAAAAATAAAAAAAGGTAATTGCAGCACTTTTATCTCACAATTCTGACCATTCTTCTCAGAATTGCGAGTTTATATCTCTCAATTCCGAACTGTTAAGATATAAACTCAGAATTGCGAGAAAAAAGTCTAAGTTGTGAGATGAAAATGTTGTAATTACCTTTTTTTTATCTCATAAAAAATGAAGTGTTATAACACAGCTGAAGAGCGTAAAGACACTCACTTTCAGACATAAATGCCGACCCACAGTAAGAGGAACAGAACGCCGAAGCCCATGAAGAGCGACGCCACCAGAGAAATCAGCAGCTCTTTGTACAGATCTCGCGTGTACTTCGTGGATGTTACTTCGTATCTGAGAGAGAGTCAAGGATGCAAATATACAAACATCTGTTCAGGCTAAACTTTACAAGCACCTTTCGGATTACAAAATACAAATCTGTGAATAGTGAAGGATACACAAAGAACCAGGCGGTGAAGAACATGCCGATGGCCAGCAGCACTACAGTGAGGTGAGGAAACACGGCCGGGTTCACCGGACTGGTGTATCTCGTCATGGCTTCCAACTCCTGCACAGACAATCAGTCACTTACACATGACTTCTGACATCTGAAGATGTTCAACTTCATACTAAAACCAAAAAAACGGAATAAACTAGAATAAGCAGTACATAAAGAGGCTGGAAAGAACAGGAGTATAAAAGTATAATGTCCACATCAGCTGAACGGACATTAGTTTTCCAGTGCAGATTAAAAAGACATCATATTTAAACAGAAACATTCTGAATCTGAACAGAAACGTGGATTAAACTTTAACAGAATAGCTGATAGATATATAAAATACACAAACGTGACCCTGGAGCACAAAACCAGTCATAAGCAGCACGGGTATATTTGTAGCAATAGCCAACAATACACTGTATGTTTTAAAAATCATCAGGATATTAAGTAAAGACTATGTTCCATTTAGATATTTTGTAAATTTCCTACTGTAAATATATTAAAACTTAATTTTTGATTAGTAATATGCATTGCTAAGAACTTCATTTGGACAATTTTAAAGCTGATTTTCTCAATATTTAGATTTTTTTTCACCCTCAGATTCCAGATTTTCAAACAGTTGTATCTCAGCCAAATATCGTCCTATCCTAACTTCTCAATTAAACTCAAAAAAAACTTTTATGACTGGTTTTGTGGTCCAAATGTGAACCTGACACTTACTAAATGAATAGTGCAAACTTCTCGCTGCATAACATATATTACAAGTTCACATGAAGCTTATACACATACATATTTATGACTAAATATGCATATTGTACTTTGAATAGCGTCATTATCTGTCTGTAGTGCAAAAAAAGCTTCAGCAGATCACAGACTCCTGACTTTAGCTAACAGCTAAAGCTACCAACTGCTGCAATTTAACAAGACGAGCGATTAAATAAAATACCAGACGCGTTATTTACAGTTTCAATTCATTTCTGGACTCTCTGACGTTTAAGAAATATAATAATTAGCTGTAAAACCATGCGTAATTTACCATCGCGTGACAGGTAAAGGCAGAATCTGTCCGACCGGAAGAAGAGCAAGAACAGCCACGTAAGTGAAGTGACCGGAAAAGGAGTGACTGACAGCACAATACAAAATAAAAGTCCCAACGCTCCATAGATAGATTTTCATTATAGCTGTCACACAAGGAAGAATTTAAATTTAGTATCCAGAAAAATATTTATTTAATTTATGCATCATGCTTGCATGCATTTTTATTATGACATCAGTACACATACATGTCAAAAAAAGTGAGACAAATTATGCAGATTAACTAAAAATAACGAGTATGCATCAATATACAACAGAGGCTTTCAGAAAGCTCAGACAAAGCAATGAAAATGAGAAAATGTAACAAACACAATAGTGAATCAACAGTTTTTAATATTTTAGTTCTTACTGGGCTTTAAGCCATAAAGATAAACACAAGACAGACAACTGAGAAAAACCTTTTTTTTTTTGTCCTTTGGTGGTATAGTCAGTTTTTTCTAATTTTATACCACAGTCATTGATAAACAGGGAATGTTTCACCCACACTTAAAACAAGTTATTTAAAAATGTTACAAATAAAAAATGTAATGTTTTTAATCAATCATGATTAACAGATAACTAACAAATCATAAATGTAGTAAAATGATATTATAAAAACTAATTTAATGACGAGTAAAAAGAACAGAAATAAAAGATATTGTTGTACATAATGAAAGATGTGAGTTATAACATAATAAAAACCAAACAGAATTCTCACAAGAACATTTAAAAGACATTTGATATTTTACAGAGTATTTAATCAGTTTTAGATGTCACAGAAACATTAGAAAAAGATATTTACAGTGCATAGTTTGGAAGTGCTTCCGCAACAGGCTGGTTTATTCATGACAGAATATGTGATATTCCCAGTGATTTTGTAAAAATAACCATATATTAGATTTCAAAAGATCATCCCAAATGTTTTATATTCAGAATCAGTATCATGCATTAGTATGGCATTATGGAAATTGTAATTTTAGTGCACAACATTTTCAGACAACACTTTGTTGGTTCTCTTCATGATTTCACACATCACCCAGCCTTACAAAGACTACATTATGGCTTTCCTTCACTCTTAAAAATAAAGGTGCTTCACGATGCCATAGAACAGGGGTGCCCAAACTTGGTCCTGGAGGGCCGGTGTCCTGAAGAGTTTAGCTCCAACCCCAATTAAACACACCTGAACCAGCTAATCAAGCTCTTATAGGCATACTAGACAGATTATAAAAAGGTAAGAAAGAGATGGTTCTTTAAAGAACCTTTGACTGAATGTGGAACCAAAAATGGTTCTTCTATGGCATCGCTGTGAAGAACCTTTTAAGCACCTTTATTTTTAAGAGTGTTATTACTTTAAAATATTCAAACAATATCTAGAACATCAAAATGTTACGTGTACAAGGATAAGAAACAAACAGAGACAAAACTACTCTATGGTGTTGAAATTTACATAGTGCTGGATTACATGAAAGACACAATATATCTGCTCATTTTTCTTCTTGAAAAACAAAATAAAAAGGGGGAGGGGCATTTTAAAGACAAAGTTTGTTTAGTAACACTGAAAATTTTGGACATTGTCTGACAAATTCTCTGATCAAAAGTGATGTTTCAACTGTTTAGACATATAATGTTCAGATTAAGCTTTACAAGAATATACTGCATATATGCTGCTCAAAAGATTTATTTTGAACACAATCACTGGTTACGGCAAATATAAAGTATAGTATGCGTATAGCAGCATACTAAAGTTAGAACAATGCATTAACAAATGAAATAATATACAGTGTAAAAGATGGAAAGGGAAAGAAATAAGTGACAAAGTAACAAAAGTACCATAGTAAAACTCAATATGAAGTGTTTCCTGACAGGTGTTTAAAATGGCGATAATGATCCAGTGTTTTTGCCAGTGTTCCAGTGTGAAGTCTATCCAGTTTTTAAAAGAAATCCAGTGACCAACTTGGACAAATCCAGTAGTTGCTTTTATTTATGGTTCCTCGTTTCTTTCTTTCTTGAGATGAGCTGATATCTTTACCTCAGTAACTATTCATACTATACTTTCTACACTGCTTACTTTATACCTGTATCGTAACTGTTTCTCTCCAGTGGACGTGACAGCAGAACCGTAGAGACCCTGCCTGTTTATTATAGCTAAAACCCTCCATAGTGTTTGACAGCAGTTATGGGAAGTTTAACAAAACATGAGGTAAACAACCTGATTTGCATATCATTAATAATGAGCTGGTGCAGTTAAAGCCATTTCCAGTGTATAAATAGTCAGTGGTCAAGAAAAAAAAATACAGATAGTCTATTATAAAGACAGCTGTTTAAAACTGACATAAGAACGCGGAAGCTAGCTAAGCAAGAAGCAGATTTGGAGAAATTTATAGCATTAACTATCAGAATGAGAGTCCAAACAGCTGATAAAAACATCACAATAATCCACAAGTAATCCACACCACTTTTTGAAGCCAAAAGCTGCATGTTTGTAAGAAACAAATCCATCAAGACATTTTAACTTTAAACCGTTACTTCTGACTAAAATATTAGTCCATAATTCATAATGGTGCTTCCTCCAGTGAAAAAGCCCATCCTCTGTTGTCCTCTCACATCAAAATCCATCAATATATTTGTTTAGAGCTGCTTTGGACTGGTAAATGGTGTTTGATCTGTGCATATTTCGCCCCTGATTCAGACGAGACGACTTTTTCACCGGAGAAAGCGATATTATGGATTATGGACTCGTATTTTAGCTGGAAGCAACGGTTTGAAGTTAAAAATGCCTTTATGATGGATTTGTTTCTGACAAACACAGCTTTTCTCTTCACAAGATGTTAACTGATGGACTGGAGTGGTGTGGATTACTTGTGGATTATTGTGATGTTTTTATCAGCTGTTTGGACGCTCATTCTGACGGCACCCATTCACTGCAGAGGATCCATTGCTGAGCAAGTGATGTAATGCTACATTTCTCCAAATCTGATGAAGAAACAAACTCATCTACATCTTGAATGGCCTGAGAGTGCGTACATTTTCAGCAAATTTTAATTTTTGGGTGAAATATTGTTTTAAAATTCATTAAACTGTTGACATGTTAACAAATCCAGTTTAATGACATTTAAAGGAAATGCAAATAATGTGCACTGATTTCTGTGGAATAATCTGCACTGATGAATCATGCACAAAAACCTGTTTTAAGAATGTAAATAAGGTCCTGTTTATATTATATCTTGGCAAATCAAAAGACATTTTAATAAGTAAATATATGTGTGTGTATGTGTGCAAGAGCGTATATAAGCAGTAATATATAATCAAGGTCAAGGCTAAGTGATTCTTTTTTTGAAATATGCTCATTTTCCTTTCACTTTGAAAAATATGCGCAGAACAAACACAATTAAGACGTCTTTATCAGCTCAGCCAGATAAAACAGTCTTTGAATCTGGGGCGGCGATACGAGTGGACACAGGAGAAGTCGAAGCTAAATAGCATGAATCTTGACACTGCTTAGCATGTGGTTTGAATGAGGAAACTGTACTCAGAGCACCGTGAGGACACGACGTCGTCTTCACTCTTACATCCCGTTTGACTCTGTAAACAAAAAGGTTAAATGGTTAACTTACCCATCACACTGAAACAGTCTTAACCATGCACAATAAAAACGCATGACAGATCTTTTTCAGAACTGGGAAGTCTGATTCATTTTTGTGAACTGATTCTTTTGCACAGTTCATGTGAATCAAGCAGTTCAAAGAATTAATTTCTGGTTGTGTTTGGTTGGGACACACTGAAAGAGCAAGAGATGAACCATCATGTGTGAAGTTCACTCACTGAATGTGACACTCTGAAATGGTAGGTGACCTCTTGAAAAGGCATAACAGGAAGTGACCACAGGTGGCTGGTCCCCTGTCAAAAAAGAGGTTTGCATGTGACAACCGAAGCATATTTATAGAGTGACATTCTCAGTTACTGCAGGTGCAACACCATATAAACTGGGGCCAATAATCTCACCGCTGTATAAATGCTCTTCTCTAGTGAGAAAGAAGCTTCTGGGTGATTTGGACAGAGTCGCCCCCTGGTGGCTCCACACTGCCACACCCACACCTCCTCAGAGGAGCTTAAAGGACAACAAGAGATCTGGATGAGTCAGAAGTGTATCAGGGGTGATTCTAGGGTCAGAGGATATTCGGGATTATCCCAGACATCTGTGGATGTGTCTGAGGACATCCATTGATGAAATACTGAAATATGACACACTGCAAAACAATTTAAAGGAATAATTCATCCCAACCTGAAAATTTTATGAAAATTTACTCACCCTACATCATCTTAGATGTAGATGAGTTTGTTTCCTTATCAGAACAAGTTTGGAGAAATTTAGCATCACTTGCTCACCAATGGATCCTCTGCAGTGAATGGGTGCCGTCAGAATGTGGAAGTGGCAGCGAGGAAGAAGTGTTATTATGGACTCGAATTTTGGCTAGTAGTAACGGTGTAAAGTTAAAAACGTCTTAATGATGTATTGTTTCTTACAAACACACAGCTTTTCACTTCACAAGACGTTAACTTATGGACTGGAGTGGTGTGGATTACTTGAGGATTATTGTGATGTTTTTATCAGCTGTTTGGACTCTCATTCTGACGGCACCCATTCACTGCAGAGGATCCATTGCTGAGCAAGTGATGTAATGCTACATTTCTCCAAATCAGTTCTGATGAAGAGTGACCTGAAGGGTGAGTAAATTTTTTCAGCTTTTTTTTTTGAGTGATCAATTCCTTTTAAAAACATAAAAACATCACATCAGTGAGGAGTAATTTCTTACAAAGCAAATCTCTCAATATTACTGGAGTAAAAGTGTATTTATACTCACATCATGTGCAGAGTAATGTAAGATGAGTTTTTATCTCCGTTTAGAAACACAGTAAAGCTGCAAACGAATAAAACACATCAGTTCAGAAGCCTGAAAACTTCAGTGCTGATAGATAACAGGCCATTATGTGAGATATTATATATATATATATATATATATAATTGAGATTTCTACAGCTTTGTTGCAATCTAAAATGGATTTTTTCACGTAGAACATTGCA
>NW_015666482.1:490249-503620 GCF_001515625.1 Sinocyclocheilus rhinocerous
AAAACAATATATATATATATATATATATATATACATACATAATAAATATAATATTGAATTTTTTATGGTTTTTATCAGTTTTCCATTAGTCCCTTTCAGGTCACAAAATCCTTACTAGTATTAGAGTTGGTAAATTTAATTTCAATGAATCAAATGATAACTGATTCAGTGAGTTGTTTCATTTCACTTAAACATATTTATGCCACATCTATATGAGGCATGTTACATATATTAAAATATTTTAGTAAAAATATTTTATTCTCTTGTGTTATATGTATGTTGAAACCCAGAGCTACTGGATATCACAACAAATTCCTTGTGTGTTTGCGCATATTTGGCGAATAAAGCTCATTCTGATCATGATTATGAAAGTATATGTAGGTAAAAATAGCTATTTATTATCATGCACTGTTATGTTGATAAATATAACTAACTAGATTTTAACAGCTACTGATGGAAAAAAATCACCCTTTTAAGACATTAAAGAGCCAATACATATACTGACTGTTTTCAAAGGAAGAATTTACAAATGTTATTAAATATAAAAATTAAATATAATTTAAAATATAAAAAATAAATATTTTCAAAATGTAAACACAATGAAATATAATGTTTATTTTTAAGAGTAAATTTATTTTAAAAGCTTCTTTGATAAAAAAAAATCACCCTTTTCAAACATTGCAGAGTAAAATACATATATTGTCAAAACTATTGTAATAGGCTTATTGTATTGAAAATTATTTAATTAAAAAATTCTAATAAATTTTAATTTAATGTTTAGTTTTACTTGTAGTTGTTAAGTTTAGGTATGAGGTTGGATTAAGGGATCTAAAATATGCTTACGCAGATTAAGACATTAATATGTGCTTTATAAGTACTAATAAATAAACTATGCTAATAGTCTATATAGAGTCTATATAATAGACATGCTAATAAGCAACAAGTTAACAGTGAGAATTAGTCCCTTAACTAAAGTGTTATTCTAAATTTACATTATATATATATATATATATATATATATATACTGTATATGTGTGTGTGTGTGTGTGTGTGCAAGGCTAAATCATGCACGTCTCTACAAAGTGACCAGTCACTAGATCGTCCGATACTGTTCAAAGATGGAGCAGAGAGTTTCCTTAGCAATAAAAGGTGTGAGCACTTATAATTTCTGGTGGGATGCTTACAAGTTTGGGTATAAATACACTCATAGAAAGGGATTACATAGTAAAAAAATGGACCATGTTATTGGAACTAGGGTAAGGTTCTTCTGATTATATGCGGTTTGCACGCCTCTTATCTTGTACAGTATTTTAACATCAGGGTCACACTAGTTTGGGGACCAGGTCTCACTATTAACTAATTATTAACTATGACTTTTGCCTTAATAAACATTTAATTAGCTGCTTATTATTAGTAGGTAAGGTAGTTGTTAAGTTTAGGTATGAGGTTGGATTAAGGGATCTAAAATATGCTTACGCAGATTAAGACATTAATATGTGCTTTATAAGTACTAATAAATAAACTATGCTAATAGTCTATATAGAGTCTATATAATAGACATGCTAATAAGCAACAAGTTAACAGTGAGAATTAGTCCCTTAACTAAAGTGTTATTCTAAATTTACATTATATATATATATATATATATATATTAGGGATGCACGATGTTATTGGACTGATATCGGAATCGGCCGATAATGGCTTTAAATATAAATATTGGCATCGGCCTGATATGAAAAATTATGCCGATATGCCTTGCCGATAAGAGGAATATGTTAACTCACATTTGCTCAGGGTGTGCTAGTGATTAGATCACATCAGCAGTGTGGCTCATTCTTGAAGCAAAGTTTTGTCTGAATGATGATTAGATTCACTCTTTTGGATCGCTGTATTTACAGTGAGAAAGCACGTACAGAATGATGCATTCGGTGTGTGATAGAGTAAACAGTAATAGCAAGTGCAGTGAGTGGCAGCAGCGGCAGCCTCCTCCGGGTCCTAATGCCCGTTCGTTAAGAAGTTTTAATCAACGCTGTTGGCCTACTTCTAATTAAATTAAAAGTAAAATAGCCTACACCAGTAGTTCTCAAACCTGTCCTGGAGTACCCCCAACCCTGCACATTTTGTATGTCTCCCTCATCTAACACACCTGATTCAACTCATCAGCTCATTAGTGGAGACTGCAAGACCTGAAGTGGGTGTGTCAGATATAGGGAGACATACAAAATGTGCACTGCTGGGGGTACTTCATAGAGAGGTTTGAGAACCACTGGCCTACACAAATAACATTTAGACTGAATAAATAATGCAGTAATTGATGTCATAAAATAATGAGTATGTTTTGATTTAAAGGTCAGAAGCTATAGCTATAGAAAAAAATCACAAACATGACACTTGTAAATTAAACAATTTTATATATACTGATTTATTCATTAATGTGTAATATGTTTTATTTTTTAAACAAATCATAAGCTCTAAAAGATTTTCAGAATTTTGCTTATAATTTCTGCACAGGAGAGACTTGGTGTTGTTTCCAAACAAAAGAAAATATATCTGTATCAGTATCGGCCAAAATGAGTTGAAAAGTATCGGCATATCGGATATCGGCAAAAATCCAATATCATGCATCCCTTTGGTTGCTCCGCTCAGCTCTGGAGGTTGAGGCGGCCGTTTGCCTTTACTGAGGAACAGAGGAGCTGACGTGTGACTCAAACGGTTCTTATTCCAGTTGTCTTTGTCCAGCGGCCGAGACTTTGCCTTCTTGTTAATAGTGGCCTGGGTGGGAACACCAGTGCTGGAGTCTGAGAGACAGAGAGAGAGAGAGAGAGATACAGTGAGAGAGACATGATACTGTATGTGAAAAGGTTTGAATGAGTCCTTTTTCTATTTAATCCAACAAAAGGAGCAGCATAGAAGAGTTTTGAGAAGATATCGCTGATGTGTCAATTCACTGATTTATGAATTAGTTCATTCATCAAACTGATTCATTAATTCAACCATTTTACTTCCAAAATGTGATGCATTTTTCTGAGTGAAACACTGGTCTTTTTGACCAGACAAAAAAACGTAGAGTAAGGCATGTATTAAGAAAGTAGATACATTTTAATTTCTTGTATAAAGCGTCACTGGTACCACTTTACTTAAAGCCTTTATGTATAATGCATTATAAAGATATTCATAATGTACATTATAATTCATTAAATCTTTTCATAAATAATTGTAACTAAAGTAAAAAAGCATTACAGAATCTGCAGATTCTTTGTTACATCAGAAGTTGTTTGTTTGTTATTTGTTTAATGGATTATACTTTCCAAAGGTGTAACAATTAATAGATAAGTATTATAATCTATGATAATTATACATTAGATCATACAGTGCATTATAAGGTGCATTACAAGGCATAATTAATGCATTAAAAGTAGGCCTACTTCTATAATGCATTACATATAAAAGCTTTAAGTAAAGTGTTAAGTAAAGTCATTTGTTTGTAACTGCTCTGATGGCTGTCAAAATTTCTCATTTGTCTGGTGATTGTTGTCATACCTGGAGTGGATTGGTTGTTGCTTGGCAACAGACTGATAGTGGCTGATTGGTTGGTTGTGGCAGGTGTTGGAGGGCAGCAGGGCGGGTGATTGGACAATGATGGGGCGGTGGAGTCTGTAAACAGATAATGAACTTCTATGAAAGTAATAATCCACATATGTGTATTGCAAAAAAACACAACAGCTGTATTGTGAGCATGAGTGTGTTTTCTGTAACCTGGGGAGAAAGTGGATGTGGTCACTCTGGCAGGGGAGAAAGAAGCCTGACGAGCCGAACCCAAAGCAGAACGAGACCTGCTGAGACAGAGAGAGAGGTCACATGAGGTCTCTTTAATATTTCAGCTGTTTCTCGCAGAATGAGATTAAGCTGAGAATAAATGGCTCAAACTTTGCTTAGATTTGCCAAGATACCAGTTTGAATCAAACGTTTTCTGCATCTATTTCAAATAAATGCTGTTCTTTTGAACTTTCTTTCATCAAAGAATCCTGAAAAAAATGATCATGGTTTCCACAAAATACTGTTGTTAGCATAGACAATAATAATACATGTGCCTTCAGCAGCAAGTCAGCATATTAGAATGATTTCTGAAGAATCACGTGACACTAAAGACTGGAGTAATGATGCTGAAAATTCAGATTTTTTTATTGACGATCCAGAAGCTTTTAATTTTTTATTGAAGATTCAGAATAAATTACATTTTAAAATATATTCAAGCATTCAACTGTTATTTTGAATTGTAATGTTATTTTACAATATTACAGATTTTTCTGTAGTTTGATCAAACAAATGCAGCCTTGGTGAACATAAGAGACTTCTTCTTAAAAACCTCTGAATAATACAAGTTTCCTAAAATGGTTTTCTTGGGAAACGTAGGACTGGAAAACCTTTGGTCATGGATGGGAAGACGAAGTGATAGAGAAACAGAGAGAAAGGAAGAGGAGAGCATACCACAGACAGAAGGATGGACAGAATGTGACGGTTACAGTGAGGAAGGGCGTCCAAGAGACGAAGAGAAGGCAGCGGGACGCAGAGCCACAAACGACACTGAGAGAAATGAGCAGGAGGAGATCAAACGAGAGCGTACAGAAATAAAGAGAAAGACCTCTGAGCATGACGTGGAGATGTGTTCGTGTGAATGGATGAGTGTGTGTGAACATGTACATACCCCTCAACATCACTTATGCTTCCATGGTGTTGAAGATTGAGCACATAGAGGATGGACATGGAGATGACACTACAGAACGAGATGATAATGAGCATGAAACAGACACTCAAAATATTCATTCTAATGTTTGGGGGTAAATGATTCCCTCTCTCACCTGAAGGCCATAATGATGACCAGCGCCAGGATGGTGCCCTGCATGAATCTGTGACTCAGGCAGCTCTGCTCCGGGATGGACCGCTGCAAAAACAACAACAATCATCTCATCCCATCCCATCCAATTCTATTCCATCCCAGTTCAAATTATTCTATTCCATTACATTCCATCTCATCATATACCACTGATTCTGTGCAATCCCATTCTTTATGTTTGTATCCTATCCTGTTTTATGAATCTATCCCATTCCATCTGATTCTATTCCATTCCACATGATTCTATCCCTTCCTATAAGATTCCATTCCATATGATTCTATCCCATTAAACATGATTCTACTCTGTTCCATATGATTCTATTCCATCCCATATGAGTCTATTCCATCCTAAATGAATCTATCCCATTCAAAATGGTTATACTCCATTCCATTTGATTCTATCGCATACAATATGACTCCACTCCTTTCCATAGGATTCTATTCCATCAAATATGATTGTACTCAATTTCATGATTCTATTCCATTCCATATGAGTCTATCCCATCCAAAATGATTCTACTCTATTCCATATGATTCTATCCCATTAAAAATGATTTTACTTCATTCCATGAGTCTATCCCATCATATGTGTCTATCCCATCTCATCCAGTATGATTCTACTCCATTCCATATGATTTATATCCTATCCTATATGATTCTATTCTATTCCATATAATTTTTGTCCCATCTTACAGTATATTATTCTACTCCATTGCATATGATTCTATCCCAATCCAATATGATTATACTCCATTTCATATGATTATCTTATATCCAATATGATTCTATTCCATATAATTCTGTCCCATCCCATATGGTTCTATCAAGTTTCATGTCAATCTTTCACATCTCATCCAATGATTCATATCCATTTCATATGATTCTATCACGTCCCACATGATTCTATTGCATTCCTTGTGATTCGTTCATGTCCAATATGATTCTATTGCATCATTTCAGTACACAATTTCATTACACTTACCTGTAATGAGACAGTAACATCACATCTCATTCCATTCCATTATTGTTTTTAATACATGCATTTTTTGAAGAGGAAAACTGTTTTAAATCTTACCTTGCTTCCTGGCTTAGCAGTTTTTTTCTTGAGTGGGCCACTTCCTGTTCTGCTAAAGTAGCTTCCTGATTGACTAGAAAAAAGACCATGTTTCTTCAGACTTCCTCACTTTGAATTTACTCAGATACATGTGTGAGTGCACAGCTTCATAGACACACACCTGACTGTGCCTCCGCTGACGGTGCTCTTCATGCTGTCTAGCCGGCGCAGTTTGGCGAGTTTTCGGCTCCAGCGTTCAAGCTCGTCAATGCGAGTCTCCAGATTATCAGTGAGTTTGCAGAGTTCCTTCACCGCTCCCACGTTCTCCATAAAGATCCGCTCCTGCAGAATCAAACACACACATGAGAGAGAGGCAGAGAGACTGTGTGGGCATCTGTAAGAATGTGTTTGTGTGCTCATACTTTATTGACCACCAGTAGATTAGGGATGGTCTCTCCGTTAGCACACACCACGTCTCCTCCCTCCTTCACAGCCTCCGGCAGAATCTGCTGGACCTCCTGAGCGATCACCCCTGATAACACACACAACCTGTTAACTGGACACACTAAGTTTCTGTTAAGCACTAGTTTTACAGTCCTACCTACTACATAGTGATTGTAACGGAATAATCCTTTATGAATAAATCTCACAAAGAAATGTCCGGGTCACATTTTGCCTTATATTTAAAAGGAGAAAATAAGGAATCATTTTAGAGCAGCGTTGTTATTGCTAACTAAAACTATGAAAAATCTTTTTGATAATTGACAAAATGCTGGCATATACTAAAATATGAATATTAGATGAAACATTTACATTTAAAAAAACATAAACAAAAATTTGAAATGTTGCCTTAGCATCAAACTGAAATAAATAAGTTTAAGTACTAAAATTACTAAAACTAAATAAAAATTAAAGCCAAATAGAAATATTAAACAAACTAATAAAATAACTTTTTAAAATAACTAAAATTAAAATGAAAACTGAAAATATAAAAATAAAAATCTAATTAAAAATAGTAATAAATATACATAAATTGTAGTAAAATAACACTGATTTAGCATGCGTTTTAGTAACATTATGATTTTTTTTTTTGCATTGTAATATAATTTTCATGACTGTTAAACATATTTTCACCAACACAAATTCTTATTACGGTCCAGACAAAATGATAAGAGTTGATGATTTTCATAGCCCTACAAATCTGCTCCAGTTTCTTAATGCAAAATATTTTTTTCCTTTAATTTTGGGGAGAAATATGACCCCAATTGGGTATTTATACTAGGATTGATCTGTGGAGACAGTACCGGTCTCAGAAGTGGTATCAATGCCCACTGTGGCTGCAAACTCAGGCTTATACTGATAATGCACCAGCCTCATTTGGGAAATCCGCCTCAGGTTATCAGTGGTGTCCACCTGAAGAAAGAGAGAGGTATGAAATATATTTGTGGACTGTTTGCAAATACAAACAGTTAAATGATTGTATTAACAGAAAAAAACATGGAAATAGTTCAGGACTATTAAAAAAATGTTTGCATGGTTGGTAAAAGTTCTTAATTGGTAAAAAGGTAAGTTAAAAAATGTAAGATCTTTTGCATGTGTAAGGAGAGATATGCACACACATAAAAATGTACCTCCTTCACATTCTCCTTGGCTCTAATATCGGAAGGATGCACAAGGGAACCCATGACCTTCACATTGCCGTGTACAACCAGAGCCTCATCTGGCCGGTCCGTATTGATGCCGACTCGGCCGTGATGGTATACAGAGTCCGGCATCTGCCCTCTTTGCCACAACACTTCACTGTCACTCTCAAATTGACCCGGGTTAGACGCCTGAGAGACAGAGAAAGAAAGAAAGAAAGAAAGAAAGAAAGAACAATAAAAAGTACAAAAACTTAAGTAATTGGCTGGGAAGGGAAGGTGTTACTGCTAATTCAGTTGACTTTTAAATAGATTTACACATAAAACTTCAAATAAGTTTGAATGATTTCCTCAGAATTTTTATTTCTCAATAAGAATAAAAAGTCAAAAATGGCACAATATCTAATCCTATTGAAAGAAGTCAAAAGTACATGCAAACAAATTCAGCAGCATAATCATAACAGACTGTAACAGTAATAGCGATTGGTCAGAGGTGGATCATTGACACAGAAACAGGTTGTGATTGGAGGAGGTCGGTCAGACACGACCAGACTGACAGCGGTTACCCTGACGATGATCCTCTCGGAGACGTGAGCCGCCACCGTGAAGCTCTGACTGTGACACTGAGCCTGAATAGCTACCACCAGCATGAAGTACCTGCACAAAATACAAACGTAAGTGTTTTTAAAGAACAATCCTAAGAGTTTTAGGGGAATATTCTGTTATTTTGATATTATGTAATATCTGTGGACAGTATTGGCAGTATTTGGAGAAATGTAACATTATATCACATGCTCACCAATGGATCCTCTGCAGTGAATGGGTGCCGTCAGAATGAGAGTCCAAACAGCTGATAAAAACATCACAATAATCCACAAGTAATCCACACCACTCCAGTCCATCAATTAACATCTTGTGAAGAGAAAAGCTGCATGTTTGTAAGAACCAAATCCATCATCAAGACTTTTTGCTTCTGGCCAAAATAAGGGTCCATAATCCATAATCCATAATACCACTTCCTCCAGTGAAAAAGTCCATATCTTTTTATCCTCTTACATCAAAATACACCAATATACAGTATTTTTTTGGAACAATTTTGGACTGTTTTTGTTTGTAAACGGTGCTTGCATATTTCTCTCCTGATTAAGATGAGACGACTTTTTCACTGGTAACAGCAATATTATGGAAAGAGGACTCATATTTTAAACACACAGCTTTTCTCTTCACAAGATGTTAATTGATGGACTGGAGTGGTGTGGATTACTTGTGGATTATTGTGATGTTTTTATCAGCTGCTTGAACTCTCATTCTGACGGCACCCATTCACTGCAGAGGATCCATGGTTGAGCAAGTGATGTAATGCTACATTTCTCCAAATCTGATGAAGAAACAAACTAATCTACATCTTGGATGGCCTGAAGGTGACACAGATGTTGTCAAAAGACGATAGAAGTGGTAAATAAACCTGGTCAGGTTTACTTTGTCATGGTTATATTTTGTACCTCTGGTCAGGGTTTGGTTTGCCTTTCTTTCTCATGTTATTGGCTGTGGTCTCGCTGAAGTGGAGACGACCCACTGTTACTTTGGTCACCTGCTCTGGTGGCAATGTCACTCTGTAAAGCATATAGTTAACATTTATGTCACAGGCCAATTCAAATCCACGCTCTTAACACATAATATTAGCAAATATGATGTAAAACTTACAATACTGGTTTAAAGGGTCTTTTACTCCGGTCAGACTGTGACTGTTCCACATTAATGGACTGATTCATCGCTTCCAACTGGAAGACACACAGACAAAAACACGCTAGAACAGGCAAGAGTTTATAGACAGTAGTAGTATGACGTGTTCTTGTGGTCTGGCTCACCTTGACCCCATTGAGTTTCAGGTAAAAGCATTCAATGGGCTGTAGCCCCTCGCTGGTCTTGATATAGTTGGGATCTCCTGGCATCCCGATGTACACGGTCACCTGGAAGTGGTTCTTCTTCTGACACACAAATGCATCATCAGCCAAGGAGAAGTTAAAACCCTTATCTGCGTCCACCCTATATGTAGGCATCGGACTGGAGAGGCAAAAAGAGAGAACAAAATCTATTTCTGGTTATCTTTTCTTTAAATATATTTTATTTTATAATGTTATATTAAATTATATAATATTGAAAATATATGTTAATTATTAGAACTAATAATGATTAATTATCTAGTTTAATTTTAGAAATAATTATTAAATAAATGTATTTGATTACATGCAATCAATGTTATTCAAAAGTGTAGTGGGGTACATACATTTTGTTTTAGAAAGTTTTAAGAAAAGTATTTATTAATATTAAGATTTAGTAATGAATACTGATGTCATTGATTTTCTATACTATAAAAATGGTAATCGTATATAACTGTAACTATATCTGCTTTTATAATAATTAAAATGTAAATTTTTTATAAATAATTTTATAAAAGTTTTTAAAAATTTTATTTAAAAAAAATGATAATTATTCCTATACATCATAATTAATGTTCCTAATAATAAATTAGTATTAATTAAATTAATTTAATCAATATCACCATCAGGACTTTTTTTGTGGTACATTTCTTCCTGATCATTCTCTCTCTGTTCATCCTCATTCCTCTCTCTTATAAGCCAGAACTCTGCTCTTGCTCTCACTCCTACACACTGCTCATCTCATAGGAATTCTCTGGCCTCTGCCATCTGTCTCTCTCTCTTCTGTCTCTTTTAGTACAGCCTGATACATCCTTATACCCCATTAAATCCCAAACACACACTCTCGCCCTCGATGCATTTCTCATTGCTGTCGTAAATCTAAATGCAGAGGTGTGTAAGACCAGAGCAGCACCCACAGTTCTTTTCCACTGGAGTCGTATATTGTAGTCCATTTGTTCTGCTGGTGCGGCTGCCACTTTATGCACTGGTAGTTTGGATCCAGGTATGAGTTTTCTGCATCCTGCATCAAACCTGTAAAAGCACAAATACATATAGTCATGTAGTGCTGAAAATGCAGTTGTGTTCAGGTACTTGTGTGTGTGTGTACCTGGCTCTTGTTTGATGATGCCTGTGAGGATCTGAGAGTTGAGAGTGCTGTTGGGAGAGTCTGAATGTTTTCTCTTCTTTGCCGGATGTACTGGAATCCCACTGCAGAAACACAGAGCATTCATTTGTTGATGTGGAAAATTTTGATCTTTGACACTGCTGGTCCATCTCTACCTCTACGGCAGTGGTTCTCAACCAGGAGGCCGGGGCCCTCTAAGGGCCCTCAGCAAACTTCCAAAGAGGCTGCAAGATAACTTAAAACTATTTAAATTAATTATTTATTATTAATACTTTAAATTAAAATGATAAAAAAACACAAAGTCAAGATTGAAATAGTGTTTTTTCACATTTAACAAAGTTAACAAAACACTAGGGTTTTTTGAGATTGTAATAGTTGCTGAATCTGACAAAATAAAATAAAATAAATTATAAATTAAAATAATAAAAAATAGAATTGTAAAATAAAATAAAACAGGGGCCATATAAGGGTCATCAGCAAACTTACAAGCGGGGTGCAAGATGACTTAAAAATATTGAAATTACTAAATTATTATTAATATATTGAAATAATATAACTCTTATCTAAATTAAAATGCTAAAAGAACAAATAAATCAAGATGTAAATTGAAATAATACTTCATCTGGAGGTTACTAACCAAATGGGTTTTGTTAGATTGTATTATTACCACTAAATGCCACATAAAATAAAAAATAAAATAAAATAAAAAAACAGGGGGGTGGGGCCCACTACAGGGCTTCAGCAAACATCCAAAGAAAATCTAAAGAAGCAAAAAGTACTTAATAATTTTTAATAATACATTTAAATAATCTAACTCTAATCTGAACTAAAACTAAAAAAAATAATAATCAAGATTTAAATTTAAATAATATATAATATTTGTTCACTTGGCGTTTATGAACCACTAGAGTTTTTTGAGATTGTAATAGTACTGCTGACTGTGATAATGAATAATCTAAACTAAAATAAAATAAAAAATGAATGATGAATTCTAAGTATTTTTTGTTTTTATTTGTTTTAATTACTTGAAATAACATCATGCAAATATGTTGTGTATATATATATATATATATATATATATATATATGCAGTATATATGATGTAATGTATTAAAAATTCACATTGCTTAAATCTCAGAGGGTCAAACTCATTCAAGTCCCCTCAGCTATGAAGGAGCAACCTCATAATAAAATTAGCAAAAAAATGTTCCTTGGTGATTCTCTCTCTCTTACTCAGGTCCTTGTGGATGTTGCAGGAGTTGATGTAGCATCTGACTCTGTTGCATGTCTCCGCCCCCGCCACTGCCTGGACCAATTGGATACTGCGAAATCATGGGCTCTGGCTTAAGGTACATGTCCCGGTGCATGCTGGGATAGTGGGGGTGTGTGGGGAGAGGCGGAGGACTGGTCATGTGACACATGTTCTCGGGCGTCATTGTCCTGAGCATGTGCGGATCTAAGGTGGAAAATGAATAAGCAGAAATTAAGTAACATTTAACATTTTATTCAATTTTGATTTCTACATTTATGCATCATAAGGTATTCTTCACCCTCTGAAACAATAACTAAACAATTTTCTGTGTATGTTCTTGGTTGATTATTTTAGAATTTTTAAAAATCTTAAATAAATTGCAGTCTTGATTGTTTCTGAAATTCGATTCACATCAAACGGTTCAGGTGGACTGAACTTACCGTTGGCTTGCTGGGGTGAATATGGCTCTGAACTGGAGTCAGGAGGGGACTCGGGTAGAGTTCTGCAACAACAATAACATTAAAGGTGACCTATTATGCCCCTTTTTACAAGATGTAAAATAAGTCTCTGATGTCCCCTGAGTGTGTATGTGAAGTTTTAGCTCAAAATACCCTACAGATAATTTTTTATAGCTTGTTGAAATTGCCATTTTTAGGGTATGAGCCACATTTTATACACATTAAACACAAGGGATGGGAAGATTCACCGATTCGTCGTTAAAAAACGTTAACGATGCAATGCATCAGTTTAAAAAGTGTGCATCGGATACAAGTTGGCATTTGTATCGCGATGCATCGTTTCTAACATATTTGCATCTGTAAAAATTTGGCACAGATTTATTTATGTATAATTACTAGTGGATGGCTACACTTTTATTGTTTAGAAAGTGACCAATAATCTGTGACCAATATTTTATATGTAGATTGATTTCTCCTCTCTACTTCATATGTATCTTCAATGTATCGTATCGTTGGCTATGCATCGAGATGCGTATCGCATCTGCCTCAGTTATGGAGATGCACATTCCTATTAAACACACTAAGTACATGAGTGAATATGAGTGATTGTCAGGGTTTTGTGGTTGCTATGCAATTGCAAGGTACTCTGAGTGAGTTTTAATGTGTTGCTAGGTGTATTTGAAGAGTTTGGTTCCAAAACACTATAAATCCATTTAGATTAATTTGAGTAAAAATGTGTTTTCTTTACCAAGAAAGTGGCGAGATGAAAACCACTATTTTCTGTTTCAAACTTTCACATAGCATCTTTAGGTTATAATAACTTAAAAAATTCAGGTTACACTTTATTCCGATAGTCCACTTTAGACATTCTACTAACTATAAGTAACTTTGTAACTACATGTCAACTACATGTCAACTAATTCTCATTAATTTGCAACTACATGTATATTAACTCTCAGAGTAGACAGGGTAGGTTTAGGGTTAGTAGAATGTTGACAAAGAAAGTGT
>NW_015666482.1:504210-517061 GCF_001515625.1 Sinocyclocheilus rhinocerous
GAAACTGTTGTAAATACACAACAAAGTAAGTTGATCCACATATGACAGCCCCTGAACTTGGTCAATACTAATCTTATTAATAGCTTACGTTTCTTCCCCACCGCAGAAACCACCACAGGTTCATCAATGCCGTAAAAATTATAATTTTTTTTAGGGCTGCACAATAAATTGCATGTGATTGTCAAGCGCATCTCGTCAGTTAAGCTGGTTCTGTGATTAGTAGTAAATCTCCATCACCTGCTTTCAGATGGAGCGGCATTTAATACACAGAGCCGTAGATCACTGACAAGCTACGCAATATCGCATTCACAATCGAAGGCGATTCATCTGTGTAGCTTGTCAGTTACTCTTTACAATGCGTGGAATGGTGCGCTGTGATTGGTTGAGCGGATGTATCGCATTCTGCAGAGAAGGGAGACTGGCGTTTGTCGCGGTTTGGAAATATAGGGAGAAAACATGACAGAATAGGCCTTTATCACACTTCCGAGTTTGAAAAGCAGAAGATTCAAATAGTAGCGTAAAAGAACTTCCGCTGCAGCCTCTATCAATGGCTGTGCCCATAGCACGGCATTGTTGTGGATTATTTATGTAGAATTCAGCACATACACGTCTTCTAAAGACACCAATTTCAGTTTACATCAATTAATTGAGTATTATGAAACTAAGGAATATGTTGTCACGATATCCCGATGCGTGTTTAGTGACTTAAACAGGAGTGTGCGCGAGCCATACTGTATGTGTATAGGCAATTCTTCACAGTCTGATCACCTTATTTCATTTCAGAACAGCGAGAAAACTATACAAACAACATATCACATTAATAAGCATTAGAATTTGCCAACGCTTAAAACATTAATTATGACTAAAGGCTGTATAGAAGGATTAATTTAAAGGTTTAGGGCAAATTTGTTGTATTAAACATAATGCTCAAATTTTTTTAACGCGCTGATTTTATTATGCAATCTCAATTGCATCAAATTGAAGTTGTTAAAATAAAGAAATATTTCCAGACCATAGACGATAATTAAAAATAAGTTTGATCATCTTAATCGAGTTATATTCTCCGTGATTGCGTGCAACGATTGAATGTCATTACACTGTGAAAAAGAACGGGAGATTAATCGCAATAAATATAATGCAAAAATAAACAAAATCATATTAAAAATAAAATTAAATCAGTCTGAGTATTCCTCTGGCAGTTAATTGAGCTGCGTGCTCTTCATTAATCTGACTGGCAACACTGGCAGCGCCGACAGTCGCGTCGCTCAGATAGGCTAATGTTGCACATTAAAATGAAGGATGACATGATACATGGTATGGAATCAGTATAAATACGCAGTTTTAACATTGACGTTTATTGCGTCAATGTTCAACTAAACTAAATTAGTTTAATTTTCTTCACAAAACTGGCGTCTGTCCATTGACAATAAAGCAGGCCGAGATTCCTTTACGCTACTAATCGTAAGTAAGTATCGCTTATAATATAATAATATCGCTTATAATAAGTATCGCTTTTTATTTTTCCTCTTTCCTACTACTTGTTTCGCTTCTGTTTCAGTTTTTATAACCATTTCTTACTATGTGTAAATAAGTTGTTATTTTTAGGATTACTGATAAACTACTGTCATTTGATCGGAGCCGGATGTGACGACACGCGGACTGTGATAAAGGCCTATAACACGGCAGATATCGCATTTTGCGTAAAATTAAAAATGGACTTTTCAATACCGACCAGATACAATACTGATTTTGGCGGAAACTCAAAAAAAAAAAAAAAAAGGCGTTTATCGTGTTTTGGAGCCAAACTCTTCATTTGATCACTTAGTAACAGTACAGCTCTCCTCAACAAGACTCATGTTTTAGTTAGAAACCCATCAGAAAGCTCACTAACAGCATACCTGCTGCCTCCTTTTGGTCAACATTATAAAACAGCATTAGTGATTGCAAAACTACTCATAGGTTATCAGGCCTGACCCGCTGTGTCTCAGTGTTATTCCCAGTTCACTCCTCCGTCTGTTTTACTCAGCCTTTATCTGAGCTCCGGAGGGTTATCTGAGGTCATATGGAATGAAGAGGCGGGGCATATCAAAGGAGTGTGGCTTACTATTTGACGTACTATGATTCTGAAATTGTGATGAAACTGCATTATTGCGTATATTGAATGTATCAACACAAGCTCATAGTGATTCGTAACTATTTTACATTATCGCAAATTAGTGGCTAACTCGTATGAATTCGTAGATTTTTGTACAATCTGCTTACGGCCCACTGCCAAATAGGTTTAGGGGTGAACATACTTTTTTTTTAATATCATGCGCTTAAGTACCGTACAAATCACATCCTACAAATTCATACAAAATTACCACCTTGAAAAATAGTTACGTTTCGCATTACTTTCGTGACCAGTCCTGTGAAATGTCACTCAGATTTGACGTACTATGATTCTGAAACTGCAATTTGTTCTGTTCACGGCAATTTGTAACTATTTTACGTTATTGTGAATTGGTGGCTAATTTGTATGAATTTGTATCTTTTCATATGATCCACTTATGCCCCACTGATGGTTAGATTTAAGGGTGGATGTTCATGCTTACGCTTTTTCCAAAAATCATACACTTTATATACAAATCAAAGTGTACTAATTCATAAGAATTGAAAATGTTTTTTCATGATCTGTTTGAAACTATTCCACTCAAATTTGATATACTGTACTATGATTCTTATTTTGATGAAAATGTGCTATTGTGCCCTTGACAATTTATAACTATTTTATGCTATTGTGAATTGGTGTCTAATACATATGAATTTTTATGTTTTTGCGGCCTCTTTCTCAGAGCCTTCAGCAAACTTCCAATCCGTCTGCAGGATGAATTAAAATTATATAAATAAATAAATAAATAAATCATTATTAATATTTTAAACAATCTAACGCTAATCTAAATTGAAATGTTAAAATAAAATAAAATGAAATAATTAATAATAATAATAAATACTTGTAGTTTTTATTTACTTTAATTACTTGGAATAACATCATGAAAATTTGTTGTAAAATAATATATATAAAATTATTCTATGAATTTGTACGTTTTCATACAATCTGCTTAGGTTTAGGGGTAGACCTTCATGCCTTTCTTTTTTTCTAAACATCTGTATGTTTCCATTCAAATAACATTGTATAAATTCATACAAAATCGCCACCCCATTAAATAATTATGATTTTTCTCATTAGATCATGTGGCCATAAGAGCAAAAATACAGCAAAATGCTCAAAAAAATTATATATATATATATATATATATATATATATATATAAACACCGCGCATGAGTGTGAATAATGAGCAGCCCAGCACTGTCTCACTCATCTAACACACCCGATTTAATTAGTCAGCTCATTAATTGAGACTTTAAGACCTGAAGTGGGTCAGAAAAGGTAAAAAGTTATAAAAAGTTGAGAGAAAATATGATGCGTGTCAGATCCGGATCACGTTCAGCAGCGGCAGCTCTTAAAGAAACCGCACCCAAAATAACCAGCTGCTGTGATGTCTATTAATCAAAGGACAACTATTTAAAAGCGAAGGAAAGCGAGGAAAAGAGGGAACGCCCCGCCCCCACGGTGATACCGTATTACCGGTGTTGTCACACGTCAATTAACCGGTGGGAAAATTTCCTCACCATCACAACCCTACTATATATATAGTATATACATAGTATAGAAAAAATCCATCTGTTGACATATTTCGCCATATTTGCTCCTTATGTGGTCTCTATGCGGTTTCTCTTACCCCGGTGCGTACTGTCCGCGGTGGTCTGGTTTGACGTGTGGCTGTTGGTGTTGGGGTGTTTGGCTTTGCTGTTGCCCCAGGCAGGAGTAGTTGTGTCTGAGGTGGCCCAGCGGCGGTGGAGGCGGGTAGGGGTTCTGAAAGGGCTGGGGCAGAGACGGGACGGCGCCCTGGCGCAGGGGGATGGGGGGGCTCACGCCACACCCTACCCCCCCTGAAGAGGATGCCCCGGCCTGGGGCGAGGGATACTGGGGTCCCGGGGTGCTGTGGACCTCTGTGAAACAACTAAAAAACAAATCACCATCTGATAGCCGATTTGATTTATTATCATCAAAATAAGCACATCACCAGAAGAAATTTGGTGTACTGAGTGGTACAAGCTGTTTCCAGATTCTCACATGTCAGTGCTGTCGTCCTCTTTGCTGATGTATTCCTCCAGGATACTTGTGTCAAAGTTTGTTGGCTCCAAAGAGCTGTTAATATCATGACCTGCAATGGAAGTAGAGGGAGAGAGACAGAGAAAGGTAGAAGAAGAGAGTGAGAAAGGAGGATGAGTATCGTGTTCCTACGCACCGTTTCTACAGTGATAAAATAACAGTTTCACAACATCTCTCATTCAGACTCCAACAAAAGAAGCAGACAGTTTTGTGTTGCCTGCAACACTTCTGATCATTTGTTTGCTTGTTTAACAGCCAGACTGATGACATACGGTCAAACTAGGGATCACAGATGAGGTCCATGGAAACATAAATGTCTTGGAGGTTATAGACACGATACAAATGGTAAAAACTCCAAAAGGAAGGTCACTTACGAAGAAAGTTTTCTTTTATTGTGCATGAAAATAGCTTTTCTCTATCCTCCCATCCATACCTCTATATGCATCTGCCCCCTTCTCCACCTCTTTACCAAATCTCCACCACATGACCCATTGCTGTAATCACTCCATTGCAACACCTGCAATAGGTCACTCTCACCCAGGCCAACTGACCCTGCACACTCAAGCCAAATAAAGCACCTTTTCTTGCATAATCTCTTGCATAATCTTTCTCTTTATGCATTGTATAATAAATGTAAAAAAGGGTATGTGCATGCTTTTTGGGTAAAAAATAAAAATACAACAAATATATAATATACATAATTTTCAGAACATGACTTGTTGTCTATCAAGTTGTGCAATAGATTCAACACCAAATACAAGCACTTGTCAAAAATGATACCTTGCATAATTTATAGCTATTATTGCACATTATGAACCCATATGAAATTTATTTAACTTTAACAAACCATATAATATTTGTATTAATAATTTTGTATTTGATTTTTTTTATTTAATGTATTTTAACATTATTATTGTAAAAAAAGAAGAAAATGAATATGAATAACAATTAAATAAAAAACTAATGAAAATACAAATACAAATGTTGTATTATTTTCCTTAGGTGTAAATGTAAATAACATGCTGTATATTTTGCAATATATGCAATAAATAAATAGCATTTTTTCCCTCAAGGCCTGCAGAAAAAAGAACATGTATTTTGAGTCCTGATTTGTTACACTGCAGGTCTTTTTAAATGAAGACTGAAGGGATGATTGAAGAATGAAGAGAAGATTAAAAACTGAAAACCGAAAAATCATACACCACATAATATATATATTACTAACACACACACACACACACTTTCCCTTATACAACCATATTACAACCTAAAATCCTGATACTGAAATTACAAAGTAGTTTTATTCCTCTTTTGCAAGTTGCTTTGTATAAAAAGTCCTGCTAAATGCATAAATGTAATTGAAGAATGTATGCAATCACTGAAGTCCAAGTTTCAACAACAGGTACAGATATACAAATTACACAAAGAAAGCAAGGCAAGGCAGCAAAGGATGGAGAGGATGAGGGGAATCAGCCCAAGGTCAGGTGGCGGTGTAGTCGAGTAGGTAGAGACCCACACTAAACCCCTCTCTCTCTCTCTTTGATAGATTAGGCCACTAACGAAGACGGAATGTGAAGAATTCCAGTGTTAGTGTTGGGAAAACTCTCTGGTCCATCAGCCTCCCACAGCCGGAGAGGGTTCACATCCCGCCCCAGTGGATATCCCGACCTAGACGGCACCATTTGCAGAAAGCCAACCCAATTCTGACTCACAAAATATCCCAAAACAACTTGTCATTGTGACCAATGAACAGGTTTGATCCACCTGTGAAATGTCATGGTTCAATTCTGTGGATGTGAGTTTACTCAGACTGATCTATTTATAAGTCTGTCGGTGTATGTTTACACCAGATATAAACCAAGAGTCAAAGCAATCACTTCCCTTAAGCCATTTGAGTGATCGCAACTGTGCTTAACTTTTTAAGTATAAAAATCCAAAAATGTATTTTTTCTATATATAAAAAAAGGGGTGATGAAAATTCTGCTCTGCAAGGAAAAACCAGCACTGCCGTAATGTTTGGAGGTGCAGCGGTTGGGGTCTCTGCTCGGATAGTTTTATGAGTGTGCCAACAGGGCAGAGAGAAACGGAGAGGGATGATTTTACTAAATAAGATCCAGATGTTTCCATCCTCCTGCGTTAAATCTGTCAGGCCAGTGCTGATAACGGCTGCAAGATTGACTGACGGGAACGAGAGTGGGGGAGCAGAGGACAAGAGAGAGAGCAGAGAGAGCCTTGTTGTTGGACAAAAAAATAGAGAAGGTGATTTTAACAAACAGATGAGAAACGCATTCTTTGTACTGTTTTATAAAATGTTTTTTTAATAATGATCATGTTCAGACCACTTGTGTATGTGTGCTCATGCTCTGTGAAGAGCATTAAACATGTATTGTCACCTGTTATACTGTGAAATAATTCACATTGAGTTAATTCTGCAAGCTCACAACCCTTTTTCCTTGTTCACTACTGCTGAGTTTGTGTTGACATGAGTTGATATTTGTTCAATGTAGAGAGATTAATTTCATGTGCTTGTTTCAATCTTTTAAACACTACTAAATCAACTCAAAATGCCACAGTTCAACTCATCTCAACTCTTCAAATTCAAACAACAATTCAAAGCTTATTTAAACACAACCAAACAAACACAGTCCAGCTTAACAAAACTAAACAAAACTCAGTTTATGAAGTTGATAGTTCAATGTGATGTCAATAAATAACTTCAAACATTTATGAAGCTGATAGTTCAGCTCTACAAGCAACTGATATTAATATTAATGAATATTAATATTTATAATGTTCAGAAATATGTACTATTTACACTACTGTTCAAAAATATGAAGTCAGTGCTTTTTTTTTTTTTTATTAAAACTTTTATTCAGCAACAATGCATTAAATCAGTCAAATGTACCAGTTTCCACAAAAACATTAACTGACTTCAATATGATAATAATAATGTTTCTTCAGCAGAAAATCATATTATTAGAATGATTTCTGAAGGATCATGTGACACAGAAGACTGAAGGAGTAATGATGCTGAAAATTCAGCTTCGCATCACAGGAATAAATTTTAAAACAATATTCAAATTCAACAGTTATTGAACAGTTATTTTAAATTGTAATATTATTTCACAATATTACTGTTTACTGTATTTTTATTAAATAAATGCAGCCTTGGTGAGCAGAAGAGACTTCTTTCAAAAACATTAAAAAATCTGACTCCAAACTTGTTTGTTACAGTAACTGTATCACAGTATAACACACTGTAACTGAACTTTGTGAAAAAGCTTTAGATTTGTTTCCTGTTTGTCATTTCAAGAAGGTTTTGTATGAAGAACTGATGATTCTGAACTAAAGCATTTGGCATCACTGAGGGGCCAAACTAAAACTGCTCCCTTGAGAGCTCATTAATCACAGACAACAATATACCACACATCCCTTCCTCCGTCTCCATGCATATCTCTCTTTACCTCCCTCTGCACTCTACACATACATACATGCTCTGTTTCTCTACATCTCTGCATGCAACCCTCTACATTGCGAGTAAATCACTCGCATATGCGACTAAATCTTACTCTGGGCGACTAAATAATGTCTAACATTAGCCATTGGTTAATAAATTCTTAGATTTTACACGCCAGTATGTGTGTGAGAGGCGTTCAACACAGATTTTCACTCGATAAACACGCTAACTGAGCGCTTGAGAGTTTCGCTCTCCGTCAAGCGATCTGTACTATTTGGATGCGCTCAATTGCCGCTGGCCGCTTGGTCGTTACCTTAAAAAAACAAAAACTTACATTTAACGAACAAAAAAATGCTCCAAACGTTTTAGCTCATCTATTACCGTCCCTGTTTTGATTTCAGCAATCAGTTCGAGCGAATGCTGACAACGTGATTAATATTCATGAACATGAAAATAATTACTATTACCTATGACCAACAATATCTTAAACACCACCGAAACCAGTATAATTTTGAAAAATACCGTGATATCAATTTTTGGTCATACCACCCAGCACTACTAGTTCTATCATTAAATAGTGCTTAATTATCATAATATCATACTATTATGCTTGATTGGCTGAAGTTAAGAGTGCACATTCAGTTATTTAAGAAGCTGTTCCATTTTACAAAGATAAGCTGATTGGGTGGAATCATATGTGTGTGTGTGTGTATGTGTGTGTGTGTGTTTGTGTGTACCTACTTAACCATATTTTGGGGACAAATTTGTACCCAAAAGTGAGCAAAACCTGACAAAATCGACAAAAACCTGTGGATGTCCTCATTTGTAAAACTGTTATAAAAATAAAGTAAACAAAGTTTTTTTTTACTTTTGAAACTGTAAAAATGCAGAACGTTTTCTGTGAGGGGTAGGGGTGGGTTTAGGTTAAAAAGTGTAGTATAACTATCTGTATATAGAAACAATAGTCTATGTAATGTCCCCATTTAGATAGCTAAGTAAACGTGTGTGTGTGTGTGTGTGTGTAAAATAGTATATCAGTCTGGCGAGTAAACAAAAAAATGTACTAGCCAATGGCGATTATATTGCCAAGGTGTGCGTAGAGGGTTGGCATGTGAAACTAATCATTGTATGTGACTTCTTATACATGTTAATCATTAAGCTCTAATTCACACCAGAGTAAAGTATAATAGAGCGAAGTCCATTACATTATCAAACGGTAAACACTACCCAGAATGCCCTACAATACAGCATTCATTTAAGTATCCACACAGTTACAGAGGAAAACATTTGCACAATTATTGACCTGATAAGAGAACTGTAAAATCAGACAAAACTTTGATAGATATTGTCATCAAGCTCAAGAGAATCTAAAAATGAAAATATGTTTCTACTGGACATTTTGTGTTTCAACCAGTGTTATTTTAATACCATTGACATATTATTACAGTTTTCACATATATTTTGAATTAGTTTATGTTCTTATATACAGTATTTCCTGTTTACATTCTAATTTTTAAGTTTCGGCAATTTAGTTGTGTGTTTTTTTTTGTAATTTTTATTTTTATTATTATTTTTTAAATATATTTATATGGATTTTAGTAATTTTTATTTTAGTTTTAGTTATTTTAGTTCATTATGCAAAAACAAAAGTAAAATTAGAAATAAAATGTAAATAAACTTTTTAATATTTTATTTCGGTTAATGTTTGTTTCAAATAACAACTTTTTTATGGATTTATTTTGAGTAAACTATAATAACCGTGGTTTCAACTGTTTAAACGTGACGTCAATTTGTAGGCCAAAAGCCAACATGATGCTAAGGTGGTTGCTATCGAGTTTCTAAGGTGTTCAGAGTGTTTTTGCTATGCTGTGGCTAGGGTGGTTGCTTACTACCTTAAAAGATCCCACCACCAAGTCATTTAAATGATATTAAATGGTTTGGGTTCCTCCTTTAACGTATCTTTCATTGCATTCGCAAGTCAAATCACTTAATTTAAAAAATTTTAAGAATCATTTGATTTTGAATTTTGATTCATTTTAATTTTAAGAATCATTCATGCCTTTAGTACAAATACTGCTGGATAGGCTACATGCTAAAGCTTAATAATTAATCTTAAAAATAATCTTGACCTTGAATCTTAAATACACAACACACGTATGAAAATGTGTTCACACAGAAATACACACATTTATACACTACCTCGCATGCACACACATACATACCGGACAAATGAATGAGGTCTGGGAATGTGAAAGGTAAATAGCAACAATCAATCAAAAAAGGCACTAAAAATTATTCTCTACAAGAAAACCTGTGTGAGAAAGAGAGACAGTACCTGCTCGAAGCCACAGCATTTTGTTTTAGGATGGACACAACCTACAAAACTGAAGATGTATGTATATGACCCAGTACGTCTCTCATATCCCTCCAAACAACATACACCTTTCCATCTCGGACCTCAGTTGGCGGGTCCAGGGTTACGTGAATGTGTGTGTGTGTGTGTGTGTGTGTGTGTGTGTTGTAATGCAGGATTAGGTCTCAGTCATGAGACAGAGCTGTACCAGGCCACCACACACAGTTCTAGTCGGCCACCAGCACTGAACGCCCCAACCAACCTGAGCAGCTTACCTACTCCCCAAGAACACGAGAGAGGGAACAACAGAATGCTAAAGAGCACTGAATGCCTTCATACTGTCAGCAGAAAAAGGAAACATGTAAAAGTCGGGTAACAATGAGGAATTCAAGGAATGACACATTTTCAGAGGGGTGTAATATAGTAACAGTCCCACACGCTTCACCACTGCCAATATCTCGGCCCAATTTTAACCCCAGCACCCCAGATTAATCTCTACTAACATGCCGAGTCACTAGCCAGATTATCTGGTGTGGTCTGATCAGCCACATGAGTTTACATGTCCTATTTTCAAAAAATAAAAAGGTCCACACATGTTATTAGTGCTGTTTTAATGAAACTGGAGAACTGCATGCAAAAACAAAAAACACAACCAGTGTAATCTGATTCACAAGCAATGCAAATGACTCATAAACTAATTCTTTAAAAGAAACATGCTCAAGATTTACTGGTTTGAATCAGTGTGATGAATAATTTTTTACTCACTAAATCCACATCTGACTCACTTAAATGGCAAGTTATTACTTTCAGTAATGAAGCACGTTATGGGAGCTTAAAGATTGAGAAACCTAAATCAGTATCATTAATGACTAATTGTTACTTTTAATTAAAGATATTTACATATTTATTATAATTAGTGGTCGACCGATATTGTTTTTTTCACAGCCAATGCCGATGCCGATATCTTGGAAAGCAGGGTGGCAGATGGCCGATATTTAGCAGACGCTTTTATCCAAAGCGACTTACAAATGAGGACAACAGAAGCAATCAATTGTAGTATTAAAACAACTAAAAACACATCCAAAACTAAAAGCTAAAACTTTATAAATACTACTTATACACATTTAAAAAAATTAAGAAATTAAATAAAAATGACAAATGCATACAACAAAATTTCAAAACTTAACATTTAAATGAAAAACAAAAAATAAAGCTAAAAACAATTCAAAATATTAAAGAAAAAAAGGTATAAGACTAAGAGTATAATAATGATTCTAACATAACACTAAGCCAAACACCAAAAAAACAACTACATATATGTGTATGTACAACCACACACACATACATATATACTGTATATGTACATACACATGTATAAATTCAATATATATATTATTTCATTTCCATTTAGTTTGTTGAAGCATTAAAATAACTCAAATTAAATAAAACTAAAAACTTAATAAAAGACCTATACAGACATAATAAATGTAGACATAATTTAACTAAATTTAAAATAAATAACAAATACAAATAATACAAATCAAAGGACAGTAGTTTATCAGTAATCCTAAAAAATAACACTGCCAAACACAAATGCTAAAAAACAACAACTTACTTACACATAGTAAGAAATGGTTATAAAAACTAAAACAGAAGCGAAACAAGTAGTAGGAAAGAGGAGAAATAAAAAACGATACTTATCATTTGCCGGTGAATGTGTGTGTGTGTGTGTGTGTGTGTGTGTTGTAATGCAGGATTAGGTCTCAGTCATGAGACAGAGCTGTACCAGGCCACCACACACAGTTCTAGTCGGCCACCAGCACTGAACGCCCCAACCAACCTGAGCAGCTTACCTACTCCCCAAGAACACGAGAGAGGGAACAACAGAATGCTAAAGAGCACTGAATGCCTTCATACTGTCAGCAGAAAAAGGAAACATGTAAAAGTCGGGTAACAATGAGGAATTCAAGGAATGACACATTTTCAGAGGGGTGTAATATAGTAACAGTCCCACACGCTTCACCACTGCCAATATCTCGGCCCAATTTTAACCCCAGCACCCCAGATTAATCTCTACTAACATGCCGAGTCACTAGCCAGATTATCTGGTGTGGTCTGATCAGCCACATGAGTTTACATGTCCTATTTTCAAAAAATAAAAAGGTCCACACATGTTATTAGTGCTGTTTTAATGAAACTGGAGAACTGCATGCAAAAACAAAAAACACAACCAGTGTAATCTGATTCACAAGCAATGCAAATGACTCATAAACTAATTCTTTAAAAGAAACATGCTCAAGATTTACTGGTTTGAATCAGTGTGATGAATAATTTTTTACTCACTAAATCCACATCTGACTCACTTAAATGGCAAGTTATTACTTTCAGTAATGAAGCACGTTATGGGAGCTTAAAGATTGAGAAACCTAAATCAGTATCATTAATGACTAATTGTTACTTTTAATTAAAGATATTTACATATTTATTATAATTAGTGGTCGACCGATATTGTTTTTTTCACAGCCAATGCCGATGCCGATATCTTGGAAAGCAGGGTGGCAGATGGCCGATATTTAGCAGACGCTTTTATCCAAAGCGACTTACAAATGAGGACAACAGAAGCAATCAATTGTAGTATTAAAACAACTAAAAACACATCCAAAACTAAAAGCTAAAACTTTATAAATACTACTTATACACATTTAAAAAAATTAAGAAATTAAATAAAAATGACAAATGCATACAACAAAATTGCAAAACTTAACATTTAAATGAAAAAAAAAATTTAATTCAATAAAAATGACAAATGCATACAACAAAATTT
>NW_015666482.1:517669-529842 GCF_001515625.1 Sinocyclocheilus rhinocerous
ACACACACACATATATATATATATATATATATTATTTTTTTTATTTTTTTTTTATTTAGTTAGTTAGTCATTTATTAGACTCTTTTATCCAAAGCGACTTACAAATGAGGACAACAGAAGCAATCAATTGTAGTATTAAAACAACTAAAAACACATCCAAAACTAAAAGCTAAAACTTTATAAATACTACTTATACACATTTAAAAAAATTAAGAAATTAAATAAAAATGACAAATGCATACAACAAAATTTCAAAACTTAACATTTAAATGAAAAATAAAGCTAAAAACAATTCAAAATATTAAAGAACAACAGGTATAAGAGTATAATAATGATTCTAACATAACACCAAATTCAAATTAAATTTAAATCAATTTAAATAAAAAAAATTTAAATTAAAAAAAAATAATTTACATAACACTAAGCCAAACACCAAAAAAACAATGTACATGTTGTTTGCACGTTTGTACACATACACACACACACATATATATATATATATATATAAGTCACGCAGAGAACACGCGATCATGCAGGTCACATGCACACTTCACAAGATCTCACAACTGGATTCGACTAAGTTTGCAAGGTTTGTGAAATTACATTTTCATTAGCCATTCAAAGATTTGTTTAAATGATGTAAATGTGTATTTGCTGAATGCTGACGGCAAACGAGAAAGTATTATAATGTTTGCCTTTCTATTACTAATAATATAAAAGCAATCGTTATAATACTTTTTGTATACATTTTAATTCCTTTGTTTAACAGTTCTATCGGATTATTAGACAGACTTCTATCCATATTAGACAGAACTGTTAAGGACGACGGCGAACAAGAGGGAGAATGTGAGCACTGTGTGCTCAGGCGCTGCCGCTCTCAGCCGTCAAAATAAAAGTCCCGACTCGAACGCATCGGCCAAACAGAAAAACTTATCGGCCGATGCCGATATTTGAAAAATGCCAAGGCCAAGGCCGATATATCGGTCGACCACTAATTACAATATAATATAATATAAAATAATATAATATAATAAAAAAACATGAAAACGCTTTGAAGCACCTCTTAGGCCCTACATTTTCTTTGTGCAAAATAAAACTATAAAAAAATAATCGTTGTTAATTCAAATAAAGCTGAAATCAAATAAAATATAAATATTAGATTAAAAAGTTAAATTGAAAAAAAAAACTTAAATGAAAATTAGAAATGTTGCCTTGGCAACAAACTAACTGAAATTGATTAAATTAGTTGAAGTTGAAGAGCTTAAGTTGCAATTAGCTACTAAACTGAAATTAATATAAAGCTAAACAGAAATATAAAAAAATTAAAAAATTATAAATGAATACTTTTTTAAAAATTACTAAAATGTTAAAAATATACAAATTCAAAATATAAATAAATAGTATGTAAATAATGCTAAAATAACACGGCACACAAATCACTTGAGTTCCAATAAAAGGAAGCATGTGGGAAACGGATCACATTCACCTGAAATGTGGAAAGTGTGTAATTTTTGGTTTGTTGTAATGGAACTGGCATGTGAATGTTCCAGGCCTGGTTGCTCAAACACAATGCATTCCAGTGACAGCAATACACTGTCACATGAGAGAGACCACGCGCAACGGCCAAACTATTCCCTCCATCAAACATCAGCCCTAGGAACCATCTGTACCTGCACACAAGAGTGATCCATGACTTACTGACATCAGGCTAAATGTGACCTAACCTGCTCAAATCCTCTCACAAAAAGTGCAGTGGCGTGTTTAGGCTCCACGCAAACCACGCAACTGCGTGAGGCCCCTGCGTAACATGACTTTTTATGAGGGGGAGGCCCTATGATAAGCCCATTTACTGTAATATAAAAACTGGGTTACACTTTATTTTAAGGTGTCCTTGTTACAGTGTAATTATACATTTAAGTACTGAGTAATACTAATTAACTACATGTACTTACTATATGGTTAGGGTTAGGATTAGGGTTTGACTTAGGGCTACTTGCATGTTATTATGCATAATTTATTGTTATTATAATAGTAAGTACATGTAACATGTGTAACAAGGACACCTTAAAATAAAGTGTTACCAAAACTGACATAATTTCCCAAATAATTTCAGGAGAAAAAAACTCCTGTGAAGTAAAATGAGAGTTGGCAGGCATGTGGTTGGGTGGTGTAGGGATGAGTTTCGGTGTTATGGAGCTCACGGATGGGTTGCGGTCCAAAACATCAACTCCTACGCTAATGTTTCGACCAATCAGCTCCTTACAACACAGTAGCTATGTGCTTAATGTGTGCAAAAACCCACACGTGTGTGTTACTGCTTGTGCATGTTGCATGTGTGTGTTTGTATGACCTGTGCCCTGCCCTTATCTCAGCATGTATGAGTGTGTGTGTGTGTGTGCATCCATCTGTGCGCTGTGAGAGTCTGTTATCTCTCTTCCTCGCCCTGTCTGCACATTGTCACACTAATGGAGTCGGAATGAGGCAGCGATAGCGAAAAAGAGACACGAGAGAGAAAGAATCATTACTCGCACCTCATTCTGATTTTTAATAGTGTTGTAGGTATGCCAAGAATGATGCGGTGCATTAGAGAGAGGGGCATGCGGACCCTCTGTAAGCAGCTTATGGCTACATTCAATCGGGCTAAAACGCTTTCTGAGCGCTCTTATGTCACAGGGGGTTTCTGTGGTAGTTATCTTTAGGTAAATATCTGAAAACTATCCACTATCCACGCCTCTCAGAACCGAAGGAACAGAAGCCAGTAACCGTTTCCCACAATTCCTTTCAACACCCTCAATCGCCGAGCCTTCCTTGCGAATAAAGAAAACACAGAAGCCTCTTAACAGGGCTGTTTGTTTACTCTGAGAATGTGGGTCCATTCCTCACAAATGTATTCACCAGATTGAGACAAGTGATGTGTCACAAATTATTACTAATCATTGATTATACTGTAGCTTTTTATTAATATTCTAAAGCAGTTTTTATTTTTATAATTTTCTTTCAATTTTAGATTTAGTTTTAGTAAGTTTGTTGTGTGTTTTTGCCATTTGTTCTTATTCATTTTTATTTCAGTTTTAGTTTGAGTTATTTTAGTACTTCAAGTTAAAGCTAAAAGAAAATTAGAAATTTTGCCTTCGCAAATAACTGAAATAAGTGTTTTTCCCCTTAATATTCTTTTAGTTCAGTTAATGTTTGTTTTATTTAAAGTAACAATTTTTTAAATGGTTTTAGTTTTAATTTGTTGTAGTTATCGATGATAAACTACCAGTACCAATATTAATATTATATTATTCATTTGATATTGTAGAAGAATCATTAAGTAAATATTTCAGTGATATTTCATCCTTCTACACTATTTTAAGGATTTACGTAAAACCAGACAGCTCAGAAAAATGAAAACTGAATTATTTTTGAATTAAAAAAAAAAAAAAAAGCCTAAATTGTAATTGTTACTTCATGACATCAGTGAGATTAAATGGAGAGCAAATGGAGACTTTTGCTGAAGTCATTTCAGTTATTATTCATCTACAACATTTAAATGATGTACGTAAAATCAGACAGCTCTGAAGAATGAAAATAAAATTGTTCTGAATTGGGGGAAAAACCCCTTTGAAACATTTTAAATTGTTTCTACTAGACATTCATAAGTTTAAATGTAGAGCAAATTGAGAATTTTGCTGAAGTCTTCTGCTTCTCTGATGTTTCTTCTGAGAAAAAGTCCCCAGTAATCTCGCATGTGTCTCCTCTGGAGTTACATAGAGATCTAAACATGGTATCAAACTGTTTTCAGATTTGCCAAAACACCAAAGTCTCAGTCAAAAGTCAGAAATCTCAATAAACTCAAACATCTCTCATCAAATCCTTACAATGTCTATTTCTATTTCTTCCTAGGACAGAGGAAACATCCAAGACAAAGTTGATATTTGAATGAAACAAGCTTTGATAGAGCGACCTCTGAGCAATAAAATTTTCCTCTAGGACAGCTGAGGGTCAAATGAGTCCTACAGACAAACAGCTCAATCTGCCTCTTCTTTTGTGCTTTGTGTTGCTGTACTCCACAATGGATGTTCATTTAAGATACCCTCCCCGCACAACACACACACAAACACAAACAAACAGAGCACAAACACTGAGCATTCATTGGGAATCGTGGATGTGGAGCACAATTAAAAACCGCAACCAGCCATCAATTAAATCGCACAAATACATACACACAGAGTCAAAAAGTAGAAAATGACAACAGAATCTGAATGAATCACAATCAGGATTTACTAAGTGTTCTCAAAAGCACAAACAAGCCATACACAGACACCTGAATTTTTTATATTAGCCTATATCTCAGTGTGCACTGATCTGATTGATTTGAAATTACAGGAGGTATGTAGTAACAAACACATCAATTGGTTAAGACATCAAGTATGATAATACATCATTTTGTCTTTTTATATTCTGAGCTCAAATATGGAAGTGTCTTAATGGGTACATGAGCTTAATAGGTACGTTTACCCTATATTTACATAAAATAAGTGCATCCACACCACAATTATTCCATAATTCACATCACATACTAACTGATACTGTCGTATGAGGACATTTCTAGCACGTCAGATCATCTCTAGTTCAGAGGCAGCAGGGTTTCGGCCAGGACCAGAGGTGCGCTGTCTGCCTCACTCCCCAAATGAAGAATGTAAACATGTGAAATTCTCGTTAAAGAGCATTGCTTGACGGCCGTGAACTCCAGAGCCCAATGAAGTCAACAGTGTTTACAGTGAAACGCTGTCATATATATACAAACCGTTACACCTGCTCTGAGAAAACACACTCACGCCTAATGAAGTGCCACAAATTATGGTTGGAAAATCCCTCCAAAATAAACAGTTCATCTTAGAACCTGACATTAACAACTACGGCTTTTATCTGCCAAGAATGACAGAGAAATGAATTTGACCACTCTGAGAGGACAGTAAAGTTAAAACAGAGGGGTGAGCCAAATCTTTCTGAAGAAAAGAAAGATGACGACGAGAAAGAGTGAAGAAAAAGAAGCAGAAGGCAATAAATCAACACTTTCCAGTAGGGATGTAACGATTCACTCAACTCACGATTCGATTCGATTCACGATTTTGATTTCACGATTCGATTTGATTCAAAAAATTTTTTTTTACAAAATGAGATTTAAGACAAATTATAAATTAAATGTGTCCTTTTATTATTGCTTGGACAAAATACTGTACGTTTCTTTGTGAAATTGAAATATAACACTATAATAATATACTAATATAGCACTTTATGTGTTTAAATTATTGCTCTTTTGTTGGTTTTGATTGCTTCTATTGACCTCATTTGTTAGTTGCTTTGGATACAACCGTTTGCTAAATAACAAAATTTAAATATAATGTAAATGTAAATAACAAAACTAAATTGAAAATTTAAAACAAGCCCCAAATCAAATAAGTCACATATTTAAATCGATTTTCAACCGGCTCACGGTTAATCGTTACATCCCTACTTTCCAGTGATGTAACTACAAGTAATGCTTAAAAGGGTGCATGAATCACGCATGTCCAGGTCACATTAAACCCCCAAAATCAAAAGGAAGAAGTAATTAAATGTGAAAATACAAATTAAGTCATTGTTTTAGGACCATTATGGTTTTTATATTGTTTTCAAGACAATTAAGGAAATTTTCTCTCCAAATTAGATATTTTCTGTAACTCTCCTTATTCTCAATAGTGATAATCATTACTGTAATCTTTTTAAAAATATCATTACCACAATGTATATTTTTGTTCTCATTATTTTCAATAGTGATTCTAATTACTGTAATTTCTTAAAAAAAATGTCATTACTGCAATGTAACTAGTTTTTTTTTAATTCACATTATCTCAATAGTGATTCTTATTGCTGTATGTCATTACTGCAATGTATATTTTTGTTCTCATTCTTCTCAATAGTGATTCTAATTAATGTAATTTCTTTAAAAAATTGTCAAATTGTCATTACTGCAATGTAACCAGATATTTTTTGTAATTCTCATTATTCCCAATAGTGATTCTCATTACTGTAACTTAAAAAAGATCAAATTGTCATTACCGCAATGCATCGCTATTTTTGGTAATTCTCATTATTCACATTTTACTGTAATTTTAAAAAATACACAAACAAACTGCAATTTAAAAATACTGTATCTTTTAAAAGGCAAACACTACCATGATGTATTTTAAAATTTAACAAAAATATTGTGAATTTTTACATTATAGTAAAAAATAGATTTTTCCTTTGCATTATCATAATGAAAATTGTTGATAACGTGTATTAGATTGTCATTAAATAGATTGTCACTTTCGTTCTTTCTTTCTTTGATTTTCACCAACATAGACAAATCAGAGGATATCACATCTGATTCATCCTATTGTGTTCAATATATATATTTTTTTTCTTGCCCAACACTCCCAGCAATCTAGCCTTTTCATTAATCCATCTCTCTCTTTAATTCTCCTATTTTCAATGTCTGTCTTAACCATTACAAACACACAATTTATCACATTCCTCTGTCCTTCCCAGTGTTTCTCCTCAAACCCCTCCTTCTCTCTCCTCTGGATTCCATCCTTCGCTCCCTGCATCCGTACATCATCTCTTTCTCTGCAATCCTCTCCACCTTTCTGCCCTTCCCCAACATTCCTTCACTGACCTCAACAAATCCAGCATGACACATTTAATCCTGCTCACACACAAATAATGTTTGAAACACAAGTCCTTAAAAAAACTTTACCAGTGGACACGTGGTGGTAAAATACCTACCAACACATATTGGCAAACAACTGACGTTAGCAAGTACCTTATTGAATACGTATTGATACTGAGCTTTAGCTGTAGAAAATTGAGAAATAAGTGTAGAACATTCAAGAACAACCATTATCACTAACTGGAGGTTTTTTTTCTGTATTGTTTCAGGTAAATAGGAAAAAAAATGCTATGATATTTTTATGTAATATATAAGTAAACATACACAGAATATAATCAATTTTTAATTTCATCACAAGCAAAAAGCAACAAAAAGTACCAGCATGTTTTTGGACGTATACCAAAACAATACCAAGTTCTTCAACGCATGGTAATACCATGTTTTTGGACATAAACCATGTTTTGTTTTTTAAATATTTCTGCTTGATGTGACAATCGCTTACTTTTATAGGTGTAACCTAATGTAGTCAGGTTGACTCAGACATATGTGACCCTGGAGCACAAAACCAGTCATAAGCAGCAGGGGTACAGCTATTTGTAGCAATAGCCAAAAATACATTGTATGGGTCAAAATGATCGAATTTTTCTTTTATGCCAAAAATCATTAGGATATTAAGTAAAGATCATGTTCCATGAAGATATTTTGGAACTTTCCTACCGTAAATATATCAAAACTTAATTTTTGATCAGTAAAACGTATTGTTAAGAACTTCATTTGGACAACTTTAAAGGCGATTTTCTTTGATTTAAATTTCCTACTGTAAATATATCAAAACTTAATTTTTGATCAGTAGGCCTAAAACGTATTGCTAAGAACTTCATTTGGACAACTTTAAAGGCGATTTTCTTTGATTTTTTTTTTTTTTGCACCCAGATGCAAATTTTACAGATTCCAGATGTTCAAATACTAGTTGTATCTCAGCCAAATATTGTCTTATCCTAACAAACCATACATCAATGGAAAGCTTATTTATTCAGCATTCAGATGGTCTCAAAATCTCAATTTCAAAAAATTGACCGTTATGACAGGTTTTGTGGTCCAGGGGTGGGTCACATATAAAATCAGCCTTTTTAGATTAGGTATGGAAACTATCACTAGTACCATGGTATTACCATCTGATATACATCACTGCAACGTAATCTTTTTAAACTATTGTTGAACTGTCACATCAACAGGTGATCAATAAACTGTCTTACCTTCGAAGAATCTCTGTAAGGCCTCCGTTTCATCAATCACGGTTTCCATTCTAGCGGCTCCCGCTTATAAACTCCATGAACATGAACAGACGGAGCGGACAAACTCTCATCATCCCAACTTGACGCACAATTATCTTTATATAGCCTACTAACAAGCCACTGAGTTCCCCGGAACAAACTCAGTATCAGTATCTCCTCTGGATTATTATTTAATATAACTTAAAACCGCTCACTTGTGTCAGTTTCTCGCGTAAAACACAAATTCGTTTTCTGAGGAAATGTTACCTTTGGATGTCAGGTGGAGGCATATTCCAGTTTTCCCCGATGATTTCGTTTATTTATAACCGTGATACATAATTACAGACGTGTTTCATGAGAAATAGTCATTTGAAGTCAAAGAATATTTTTTATTCGGTAAAAATGATCCTGTGAGCAGGTTTAGCGCTCGAGTCTCTTTCAGTCAAACGCGCTCAACGTCCTTCTCCACTCTCGCCGTGCGGCGTGCGCGTGAGTGCGCTTCACGAGTAATGAGCGCGAGAGGAAAGACAAATAATGTAGGCTACCCCCAAAAAACATGGTGTGGAAATTTTTTTTTTGGAATGCAGTATGTACTGTAACTGAGTTTTTCTAAGTTGCAAAAAATGATTTGGCTTGCCGGGTTGACATCTGCCAAAAAATTGTTAGCACAACACTGGCTCCCTCCACATACTTTGGATATGTCCAAGTGGCTAATGCAACTTTAAGACATTATTATGTTAGAAATATCCACGGCTCGGGTGAATATGGCACAACTTTCTACATTACAGACCTGGACTATAGCTGCTGAGAAGATCTCCAAATATATTACACAGAACAATGACTTGGACTTAGAATGATGTAGGTGTTTTTTTCTTTGTTTTTTTTTCTTCACGGAAATTAATGTTTCAGGATCCCTGTGACTTTTTCTGTTAGGGCTGGATGATGTTGAATTGAGATGTTACATTGTTTTCATTCTGACTTGTTTGCTAATCAAATAAAATAAAAATAACTCTAGATTTAACAAGGCTTTTCAATCCGGTTTAGCCGTGGTAATTTATTACATATGAAAGGCCAGCATGAAACATGTCTTCTCAAATGTATGCTTTCCCGTTAAATTACAACTCCGACATTGATGCAATAGCCTACATGACTCAAAAAACACAGAAATGAGACAAACAAAGAAACTTAAATAAACAGACACAGAACCCAGTGTTGGGTGAAATGTATTAGGCTACTAAAGTGATTCATTACTTGAAACCAAGTGTCTTTTTCTTTGAAAACGTAAGGGATTACTCTTACGTTTTATAATTTTCCTGTAATTTAATTACAGTTAGGCTACTTCTGAAGTAATTGCATTAAATAGGCTATAGATGTTAGAACAATTAAATATAAAGCAATAGTGGATTTTACACCCAAATCCAACATCTAATGTTAAAATGTGTGTTTTTAATGTTACCTTAAATGTAAACACTTTGATCAATAATTTATGCAATTTTATATTCGTCTATGTATTTGAAAGAATTAAAAGAGCAGTTCTGTCCTTGTGGAGGCTGATATGGGATTTAGAAACTAGCCTAATTAGTAATACCTTTTAGAAAAAGTAATTAGCACAGTAATCTAATTACACTGTTTAAGATGTAATAATTAATTACTTCTTTAGAGTAACTTACCCAGTGTTGCCATAAACATAACAGCATGACATATAACTGGCAGTTTTTTCTTTTTTTTTTGCAACGTTTACAGTATGGGACAAATTATAGCTGTGAATTTTTTGAGTGATTTTAGGTACTTTTACTTTTATAAATACCATGGTACACTTTGAAAAATTATTTTTTGAAGTTGTAAATAAAACAAAGATTACATTTTACACTATAATAAGCTATATATAAAATATTCCAGCCTCTATACTTCAAAATTTCATGTTTGATTCAGTATTTCTTTGCAATTATTTGTGAAATTTACTAGAAATTCTGAGTGAAAATTGTTTTACCACCATTTTTTAGTTCATTTATCGTTTACATTGTACACATAAGAATACCATGGTGTTTGAATTTTGAAATCGAACTAGCATGATACCATCTGATACTAGCTATTATTTTATTTGACTTATTTTTGTTACTTTTTATGAAGTGCACAAAACTTAGCTCACAAAAACTACATGGTAATATTATGATTTTGTACAGTATAATAATAATACGGCACATTTGTATCTTTTTGTGCAGATTTCGTGATTCAGTCTTAAAAATATTGCGGCATCACATCGGTCGTGTTATTGGTTGAGGGATTGTGAATGAATGAGGTGTAACGCCATCATTTATCACTGCATGAGCTGAGTGATCTGTTTCTCTCGTCTCTTTATCCGCGACCTCTTTACAAACAATCACCCTGTGTCCATCCGACCCCCCTGCAAATCAAATGCAGTTTTGTTCAATGTGCATTGGCTCGTTTAGTTTACACTCGAAGTAGATTGGTCCCTCTAAGCGAGATCCCAATTCCAATTCGTCGGTCATCCGACGTGACGTCTCCGTTCCCTCCTTCAGGGAACGAGGGTTACATACGTAACCGAGACGTTTTCCAGTTATAAATTTAAAATAATAATTTATTTTAATTTCAGTTAATACTTTCTCCCATAGAAATTTGATTTGCAATACTGCATCCTGTTTGCAACCTCAATTAAAATTCATAATAATTTATTTATAATTTAATTTACACACCTGATTGCATCATACACTCCTAAAAATAAAGGTGCTTAAAAGATTCTTCACAGCGATGCCATAGAAGAACCATTTTTGGTTCCACAGAGAACCATTCAGTCAAAGTTTTTTTTAAAGAACCATCTCTTTCTTACCTTTTTATAATCTGAAGAACCTTCTTGTGAAACGGAAACAGTTCTTCAGATGTTAACGGTTCTTTATGGAACCATTTAGACAAAAAAGGTTCTTCTATGACACCATGAAGCACCTTTATTTTTAAGAGTGTATGTACACATAAGGTATTAAATAATTTATAATGATTAAAAATATTCCCCAATCTCGAGTGAGTGTCTTTTGAAATAATTTTAAAAATACAAATAAACAAAACTGTGGAAAATTGGAATGTGCATCTACATGACATTCATTGTATTTTTTTCTTTTCATTTTGCAGTGTAACATTAATAAAGCTAAAGAGTACAAAAGAGAAAGAGAAACTTTTACTGTTACTGTGCAAATTTATTCAAAATCCAAAATGTTTGAATCATCAAGCAGTAGCCTATTTCAAAACCTTTTAAAATTTCTTACACTGGTATGGCTTTGCTTTCTTGTTATTCTGTATAATATATTATTAAATGTATGTTGTGTTGTATTTGCCTAGCAATGAAGAGGAAACGTCTATAAATATATTGTATTGCGTTCTATTCTGTAAGCATGTCCTGCGTTGACGTCACTCCCGTTCACTAGGGCGCGCTAGAGACCATCGACCGGAAGAACCGGAGAAGAGGAACCGGATCAAGGTGGCAGGTAACCCGCGTCGTTGCCATAGATACTGAATTTATCGGCGAAAATAAACGCAGTTTTAAACGTTACTAAAATCTTTATGTTTCTCTACTATTTATTTAAAGCTTTTAAATATTTCACCGTTATTTATATGGTTTAATAGCGTTATTTGCCTGTCGACGTTCCTGTGCTGTATGGAAAAGCGGAATGTTAACGTTATATTTTAATATGAAACTCCCTCAAAGGGCAAGATATATTTTTTATTTCATGTATTTCAGGCCATTGTACAACTGTTTTTCTTAATATGTCCACAGTGAGCATATTTGGATTCTTTTAGGTTGTTTTGCTTAGCATGTCAAGTGTAATTGTGTTTTTTTCTTTTAGGCAGGAACACCAATGTTGTATCCGTTGTGAATATTCGCTGTTAACTTACAGATAACAGGACTAGACAAAATTGAGAAATTAAGAACTGGCTCCTTTTTAGTGAGTTGAATGAACGGAAGAGTTTGCAAATCAACACAGGTAATGCATTTTGGGAAAAGAAGTGTTCTTTACGCTTGGTCAACAAAAAGTAGCATTTTAGATCTATCTATCTATCTATCTATCTATCTACCTGTCTATCTATCTATCTATCTATCTACCTACCTATCTATCTATCTATCTATCTATCTATCTATCTATCTATCTATCTATCTACCTACCTATCTATCTACCTGTCTACCTGTCTATCTATCTATCTACCTACCT
>NW_015666482.1:529863-535875 GCF_001515625.1 Sinocyclocheilus rhinocerous
TCTATCTATCTATCTATCTATCTATCTACCTACCTATCTATCTACCTGTCTACCTGTCTATCTATCTATCTACCTACCTACCTACCTACCTACCTACCTACCTACCTACCTATCTATCTATCTATCTATATATCTATCTTATCTATCTATCTATCATCTGTCTATCTATCTATCTATCTATCTACCTATCTACCTACCTACCTACCTACCTTCTATCATCTATCTATCATCTATCTGTCTGCCTGTCTATCTCTGTCTGTCTGTCTGTCTGTCTGTCTATCTATCTATCATCTCTAAAGCCTTTTCAAAACTTTAAAAGTTTATGCCAACTCAATATTCAAAACGTGTTTTGGCAAATTTAATTTTACCAGCTATATATACGTGAAATGTTATGGTTATTTAAATTTCTTTTCATTTCAATTAATATTTAATATTTTTGTAAATATTTTACATTTTTTTAAAATAAAATTGTTAATATTTTTAATATTTATAAAACAATATAATTCTTTCCTACATTAAAAATTAAAATGCATTTTTGCATCCTGTTTGCTAACTCAATTAAAATCCATTATAATTATTGAATAATTAAATTTACTATAGTAGCCTCATATTCATATACTCATAAGGTATTGATAAGATACTCCAAAGAATACTTCTATGTTTTAAGCCTTAATTGACAGCAGCTCTCATCTGTGCTGCTCCAAATCCTGCTGTATCTCTCAGCAGCTTACAGTGTGTTTTACTTCCTGTCCACCCTCTCCATGATCATCTACAAGAGTGAGTACTTCCTCTTTAAGTCCTTTAAAAGTGTATTTGTAATGTTTTTTGAGGTCATTAGTGGTGTTTGGTTGGTCAGTCATCACTAGTACTATTGTTCGTGCATGCATATGGTTAGCAATTTGAACTAACTTGTGGTTTTGATGCTATCTTTATGACAGCTTATGTGTTCGCTTTAGACGTGCATCTACTGTTTCTCATGGCCAGTCTTGAGGTCCTGAGGGTGTACTGGGGTAAGTTTGGCATTATCCTGTTTATGTTTAGGCAATCCATGAGTAAAAATTTGTATTGGCCACTCTTCCTCAGGGATCAGGGGGAACCTACAGGAGAGCGAGAGCTACACAGCTTCGAATCTGATTGCCACAGGTGCCGCAGTGCTGCTGGCACTCTATTTCGTCATTTGGCAGTCATACGTGCTGCGAGCTGACGTCATCATCGGCTCCATCCTGATCTGCTTGTACGGCCTAACAGGAATTGTGGGGCTCGGGACGCTGGCGCCCTTCACCAGGTCAGAGTTCATACTAGAGTATACACTCTTTAAAGGCATTGATGGTTCTATGAAGAAACTTTAACCTCCATGGAACCTTTCCACAAGAGGTTCCAAAATGGTTCTTTTAAGAAAAGTTTGCTGAAATATTCTTTGGGGAACCAAAAATGGTTCTACTTTTGACACTTTAGTTCTGTTCCAAAATCTAGCGAGCTGCCTTGCTTTGTAAATGCATTAAGCAGCAATTCCGAGCATCATCCAAACAGCATGACACTTGAGTTTGTTCATTAGTAAATGTTGGTGAACTATAAACTGATAATAAGCATAAAAACATATAACACACATGGGCAACATCATATTTACTGAGTGAAATCCAATTCTTGTTTCTTACTAATACTGAGGTGCTGATTCCAAAATAGTGCCTGTTTTGCTCTCACAAAATATGATGTGCATTTTTTAAACGTTTGACATTCGACTGCTTTTGTTATTTTGATAAGAGCATTAAAGTAGATACATATAAATTATTTGAAAAATTATTCATTCTTATTATGTGAAAAAAACCTGTATGTAATAGAATTTTTTTATTTGTATTTTTGAACTCAGCATCATCAAATTAGATATTATTATGCCTTTTTTAGCAAATCAGAAGACATTTTTTCAAGATGCAGTATTATAGCTATGTTAAATTATTTCCATTTAAAATACATTTTTCTATTTATATAAATTATTTATAATTATCACATCAGTCTACACTCCATAACCCATAATGGCAAAGCAAACAACAGATTTGTCGTAACTTTGCAATTTTATACAAAATAACAAAACTGAGATAATCACAGTGCATTAAGTATTCAAACCCTTTGCTATGACATTTGAAATTCAACACCGGTGCATTCTATTTCTCAGGATCATTTCTGAAATATTTCTGCACTTTGACTAGAGTAAATCTGTGGCAAATTCAATTCAAGTACTTCTATTTCTCTGAGCTTGTCACAATGCATTAAAGGCAAAGTCTATGTTCATGCCATGGCTTGGTTATCAGCACAATGCAGTTGCCGTAACCCAGACTGGAACGTCACTGTCAGAACAAAAGAATCGTAAAATGAGCATGGGGACAATGCAAGAGATGCAGTAAATCCGTCTACCAGATGAAGTGATCAGCCTCCTGAATGAACCACACTTTAATAATTCAAGCTTTAGACTGGCCTTCAGAAAATGAGCTAATTTTCATTCATGGGGAAAAACACGGGAAACAAAAGAGACGGACAATTAGTAACATTAGGCTCTTAAATGTCAGATGGCGTTATCTCACATCTGTACCCTGTAGAGTTTCTGAAGAAATCCCAACTGTGTCTCAAACTATGCTTCAATTTGCCAAGACACCAAAGTGTGTACGCAAAAGTCAATCTAGTTTTATTTTGACTTATTTTAGGAGAAACATCTGAGACACCGTTGGTCTGAAGTGAAACATAACTATTAAGTCTTAAGCCTGGTTTCTCATGAGATGTATGCACACTGTTAAGTTTGTGTTACACTAAGTGTTGATTGTCTTCTTTTTTTCCCCTAGTGCTTATTCCTGACCCATCACATATCTGTGGCTACAGCTGACAGACTGTTGGAGATTTTTATTGCTATGCAATCAACTACTGTCTCCTTATCTGTAAATCAAAGTTTGATTACAATTCGTAACCTGTCATACGTAATAGTATTTTCATAAATACTTGACAGCTGTTGTTTGTAAACAATTCCCTAGTGCAGAATTATGCAACTTTTTCTAGAACACTGACCTGTATAAGACTGGGATCTGTATGTCGTGTAGGTCATTTAAAAATTTAGTCAAAAATATTAATTTTACTTTTTATTTATTTTATTTTTTTTTGAAGTAGACACTTTGAAGTGCACTTTTAATGTTTCTTTAATTAAAAATATTTTTTTATTAACTGAACATTCTGAAACTCATTTTTAATCATTTGTTCAAATTACGAATGCATTACTTTTGCATTCTGTGGCAGGAATCTCTGAGGCAGGGAGCTCTGGGACTGAGCTAACATTGCAAGGAGCTTGGAGACCATGGCGCCTAATAAAGGACCATCTTTGGCAGCTTTAATAGGAGTAACAGGACCAAGAGGCAATGACAGATGAAGGGAGCTTGGAGACCAGAGTGGCTGACATGGGAGCTTTTGAACTGAAATGCTTTGATTTCTGGCTGTGGCTGAACCTCATCACAGTCAGGAACCTCTGAAGAAGTAATGACTGTAATATCTGGCCATGACAGACACCTCTGGGCCTGTATAGGGATGACTGGGAGACTGGAGCCCAGGGTGGCTGTGCACTGAGACAGCCTTTGGGGCTGTCTTTGGCTCGGGCCTTTACAGGAACCTCTGAGGACGCAATGACACCACTGGGGTGCCTATGACAGGTGTGGAGCAGCCATAGCGGGAACCTCTTTAGTATCTTTGGCTTGCTTGATGGCAGAGAATGGGAGAGAGCTCTGGCATTTGGACAGCTGTGGCAGGGACCTCAGGAATGGAGTGGCAATGATGGGAAAAACAAAAAGGGGCAACCAAAAGAAGTATGTACATATATACAATATGTACACATCCCTCCGGAAGCAGTACCGCCAGACGCAAATACTGCTTCCTCAAGCCAAGGCGCAAGACGCTACACAAGGCTTGCTCGCCCCGCAAGACGCAAAGGCGAGAGGAGGGATGGAAGCGTCTCCCGCTGCAGCCCGCAAGACGCAAAGCTGCATGAGAGACGCCAACTGGAGTGGTCTTATGAGACGACCTGAAACAAAACACAAAAAAGAACAGGTTTGACTTTTTGGTTCTTTCTCATGAGGATATTAATTCTTTATAGCTGATCTTAGGTTCACTACCTTAAACCAGTTGTGGGACATGATTTGCCCCAGACCAAGTCTCCGGCTTGGTTTCTCGTGCAGGAGAGCCCTGAGGAGGTCACAGCATTCTGTGCAGGAAGACGGGAAAGACATTTGATAACCTTTAACTTTACACCTTAAATTACTTTAAATATGCTCTATTTGATCATGTTATTTATTCTAAGCTCTAAGATGTTTTGTATGATTCTGAATTTTTTTTTTTTTTTTTTTTAGTTGAAGATCTCCCCTTTGACAGGCCGGGTTTGGACCAGCGCTTGTACTGCAGCAGGAACAGGTCATAGTCACTAGGGAAGCGTCCGCACAACAATGCGAACATCACAATCCCTAGTGACCAGACCGTCGCCGTCCCACCGTAGTACTTGCCCCTGCTGTGGTACTCTGGCGGGGAGTACGCTGCTGTGCCTGGAGGAGAGAGGAGTTTGTATGATGTATAAGTTTGCATTAATGCAGCATGATAGTTCTGTATCTATTAGAAGAAGTGAATTATATCATACATACCACGGTATGACTTGTACGGTGACCTCCTCAGAATGTCCCCGCATCCGAAGTCAATCAGCTTGACTTCGGATGTCTCCCTGTTTATCAGAAGGTTGTCAAGTTTGACGTCACGGTGGAGCACTCTGCGGAGGTGGCACATGTTTGTGGCGTGAGCCGCCTGCCACATGATCTGCCGTGTTGTTTCTTCATTAAGACTTCCACCGTGACGCCTGATGAACTCCACGAGATTCTCACAGGGAGAGGGACATTCGAGGACCATGACGAAGTGGTCAGGGTGGTCCGTCCAGTCCAGCAGCCTGAGTATTTCTGGCACGCTGGGACCTTTATTCGCCAGGATGGTGAGGGCGATCTCTTTTGGAAGGGGATTTGGCTGATCAGGCTAGAAGAATTGAGTTTTTATGTTGTTACGTGGAGGTGGTTATTCAAATAGGGATTTAGCTGAGTCTTGGACCAGTTTGTTAATTTAATTTGTGGTTAATATTAATATGAGACATTTTATATTGTTTTTACAGTGCAATGTACTTACAATGAATATACATTTCGTGTGTTGGGTCTTTGTGACGTATTTCAAAGCCACCTGATGAACAACAAAAATAAAATGTATTAAATAATTAAAATAGTCTAAGAAGAGGGTTTAGAGGATAAAACATTTGCTAGCTTGGTAATGTGTTATATATTTTACTTACTTTAAGATTATCCTCCAGACGTGTCCCTTCATACACCACACCAAATCCACCTTTCCCCAGCTGATCGCCCACAGTGTAACGGCTGAAGATGTAGTCTATTAAAAGTAACACAATTTCACATGAACTCAGTGCCTTGTGATGTGAGATGCTGTATTTAACCTAAAAACTATTTAAACTAATTTTCATAGATTATTAATTTGAATGACTATTTTACTTGATAGAGACTATCTTGAATATTTATAGTTTTAACATGTATTAGTACATAAAGACATATAACAATAATGTTTTAACATGTCCTGGAATAAAGATCTGACCATGCCTGCATGAACTGATGTGTATTTTTGATATCGTGTGTGAGGGTCCTGATAGATTTACATGGTCAAAGTAGAGCTCTAGTGAAAAATCATATTCTCATAAGATGGATGTGTAATTTACCATCACTACTTCTTCCTGCCCATGCCACCTTCCTCTTCTGTCCCTCATCCTGCTGCTGCTCCTCCTCTCCCTGACCTGAGCTGCTTTCTGGAGGCTGTTTTTTGGCAGCTCTGAAGAAAGAGCACAGCCTCCGCCACCACTTCTTGCTCTTTCTTTTCTCCTTCACTCTCTCTGCCTCCTTCCTCTCCTCCTCCTCCTCCTCTCCTACTTCCTCTCCTACTCCTTCCTCT
>NW_015666482.1:536459-565705 GCF_001515625.1 Sinocyclocheilus rhinocerous
CTCCAGCACCAACAGGGGTCTCATCGCGGGGATGAGGATGTTGAAGCGCCGTGTTGGTGCTGGGTTTTGGGGGTGTACTAAGATGTTGATCGTACACCTCGCCAACCGTCATCGGACTCACTTTAGTACCTCGCTGTCCCATCGCTGTGAAAACTCACTGACCACTACAACAAACCCACAAAGAATGTAAGAATGTCACGCGCTTTATATATCCCGCGAGTTCTATTCGAACGCGCTCTGTGGCGTCATAAGGCTTTGTGCGTCTCAGAACTTTCTAAATGATTCCCGTTCATTATATATATATAAAACATGATAAAAATAAAATAAAACCGTACAAGACCAAAATCTGTTAGAATAAAGCAAATGTATCAAATTAACAAAAATGCTTTATCTCAATGTTTAACAGATTTTTTTCAATCGACAACAATATGTAAAAGCTAGCCTATATATATATTTTAATAAATTATTTTAAGCAAAAACATTAAATATATATTTTTGTTGCATGTATGAAACATTATTAATAGGAGTTGCTGTTACTATTTTTTTGTCTGGTATGAAACGAAAATTGTGTATAGGCTATAATAGATATATAAGATTAATGACTTTATAAATAACTTTTTGTAGCCGTATTAAGCACGTTGTTAGTTTCTCCAGTAGAGGGCATCTATTTAACATGTAATATTTTCTGATTTGATTTAGCCTAATCGTGTGCAGTCTGTGGTTTTACTGTGCGAGGTTTATTGGTGTGTATCTTCTCTAGAATATGAAATTATGTTTTTCACTGTGTGAAATCACTGCTGTGCCCTACAGTCAACTCTGTTTGCAAACTGTACATTCAAATCCACATGCAAATTGCTCTTTGCTCTCCTAATGTCCAGTTTCACCAAACCTCAAACAAAGTCATTTGCCTCTGAATTTATCACCAAGTCATTCTTTTGTGCAGTTTTATGAATAATGTTTAACAGAACTTGCTTCTTTCAGCAGTCAATGTAATCCTGAGAAAGTGAGCATTTCATGTGTCATTTCTGTCCTCTGATGTTAATTATAAACCAAAACTCAAGGTTCCCAAAGTCAAACACTCCACTGGTCTGTGTGCATGCACTGCAGTTCACCAACCTGTCTGCATACCAGTGGACTTAAACTTTATAGTGTGTGTGTGTGTGTGTGTGTGTGAAGTTTTTCTGTTTGATGTGATATGTGTATTTTCATCTTAAAGGAACAGGTCAAGCAAAAATGAAAATTTGCCCTCAGGCCATGCGAGATGTAGATGAGTTTGTTTCTTCATCAAAACAGATTTGGAGAAACGTATCATTACATCACTTGCTCACCAATGGATCCTATTGGGTGAGTAAATTTTCCAGCAAATTTTCATTTTTGGGTGAACTATTCCTTTAAAGGGATAGTTTTTTTTTTTAATTTGACCCAAAATTTTGTTATAATTTACTTTCATGTCTGTCTTTTTTCCGTGCAGAACTAAAAGGAGTTCGCAGAATGTCTAAACATTGACCGCAGCTGTCAAGTAGGCAAGATTTAATAACAATGTTGGTCTGTTTCTAAGCTTATAGATGATTTGGAATATAGAGCAGGACTATGTTCATGACTCTTTTATGGTGCTATTTGTTGTTGTTTTTGGTGCGTGATAGTCCCTGTTCCCCATCCACTTTGGTTCCATCCACTTTTATTCCACAAAATAAAGAAAGTTATTTGAGTTTGGAATGATGTGCGGGTGAGTAAATGGTTACATTTTTATTCTTAAAAAATAAGGGGAAAAAAACATAAAGTGTGACATGTGGCCAAGTATGGTGACCCATACTCGGAATTAGTGCTCTGCATTTATCCCATCCAAAGTGCACACACACAGCAGTGAACACACGCCCGAAGCCATTTTTTGATGCGGCGCCCGGGGAGCAGTTGGGGGTTCGGTGCCTTGCTCAAGGGCACCTCACCGTATTGAAGGTGGGAGAGAGCGCTGTACATACCTTTGGGTTACGAGTCCGACTCTCTAACCATTAGGCCACGACTTCCCCCAACAACATTCATCTTGATTTCAGACTGATCAGGAAGACAAAAGTGTGTTTGCAGGCCTGAGTTGCTCCATAACCAGTGACATCCAAACCTGTCCAATGTTCCACCCTGTTGCTCTTCTTTCACTCCGTTCTTTGAAGATGCCTCTCCTTGATCATACAGGGTTACAGAACAGGACCAGGAACAGGAATTTGCTTACATTTCTAAACAAACGTCACAAGATGGCATACACATTCTAATATAAACGCGGTTATATCGATTTAAGCCAGGAATGTCTCTTTAAACCAATTTTCTGCTTTGCCAGAACATGGTGCATAAAGGATGACAATAAAATGGTTGATAATGAAGGGATGACTTTCAATAAACCAATAAACCAAACATTTTTTGGTTCCAGGTAGTCATTATAAAATCTGACATAGTGGTATACTGGTATAGAAATTTTTCTGTATAGTGCACAAGGCGGAGGATACATGTTTTAGCTCTGGAGAAAAGCAGAAATTATTTTATGATTTATATTTGTTAGTGAAACTTAAATTTAAATTATTTGCAGTCATATATACTTGTAAGTTGAGGAAATGCATAAATGCATTGTGTGACAGTGAAATTTATATGAATATAGTGTATATAGTAATATAGTAGTCTAAAGGCAGAACCTTTAGAAAATTGTTAATTCAATATTAAATATTATTTACATGTTCACTTAACGTTACATTGGTCTTTGCAGTTTTATTTATTTATTTAATGTTATTTTACATTTTTAGTTAGGCTACAATAATAATGGATAGTGATTCAGTTTCAATGCAAAAATTTATATATATATATATATATATATATATATATATATATACACACACACACAAGAGGAATTGCCTAAATGCATTGTGTGATATTGAAATGGATATGAATACAGTGGATGCATATTCAGCACCATTAGAAAATATTGCAATTATTCAATGTTATTTTAAATCAGTTTAAAATATTATCAATATTATTCAAATATTAAAATATCTTTTTACTTAATGTTATATTAGTAGCCTATTCTTTGCTGTTTTGTTTATGTGTTAAAATTTTTTTGTATTCTGATATCAGTAAGTAATGGATAGTCAAGTTATTCATGTCCTTTTTGTAAAGCTACAGGGCGAAGCTCTTTAAATATTCCATGACTAAAATGATTTGTGTATGTTCCAGAAAGACTGCATTAAAAGTGCACGCGTTCATATGCAGGCTCCGCCCCCTTTCGCGCGGCAGGTAGAGTTACGAGCGCGAATCACCTGTCACTCTCGCTCGAGCGCACCTGTTGCATCGTTCTAGACTTTTTGTCCTCAACTTTATTTTTATTTTTGTTTTTACATTTTTGTCTGTATCAGCAAGGTCGCTTGGCAACCCAAATGTTTGGAGCAAAGTTCACATCTGTGAGAAAACAGATTGAGATGGAGCCTTGAAGAAGCGTTTACCTCAGGAGTTTCTGGAAACGGGAGGAATTATTTGCGAAGTGAAGAACGGGACCGTAGATTCTCTCTGCTGAGGGGTAAGAGCTCGTTTCTATACGCTATCAACCCAAGGTCACCACTGCACTGAGAACGACGCGACGCGTCAAAACTAGAACGCGTCCGTTATACGGAGCGCACGCTTGCGATGTTTTACTTCTGAAGCGTCACGTCCGCTCTTATTTGCGTTTCTGTGCAAATATGAACGGAACGCAAATACGTGAAAATTTGCTGTGGTCAGTCGTGCGATTAAACGACTAAAACCATCTATGAGACTCACTCAAGTTCGTCAACGAGTATCTAGTTTATAAATAGAGGTTCACTTTAAAATGATTTTTCGAAGTTGTAAACAAACATTACTGGAGTAGCCTGTTTTACGAGAAAATAGTATTTCAGTCTTTCTGCTTCAAAATTTCATGTTTAATTCAACGTTGCTTGCTTTCTTTAGCAATAAAGAATGATAGCAATTTCTGAGTGAAAATTGTTACTATACACACTTCTTTTCAGTGTAGTACTCTATGGCATTAACTAACTAATGTCTTTTCATTATTATTTATTTGTCTAGGTGTGGTTTATTAAATAATCCTATGATATATAAACAGAATGGGTTTGTTTGATTATTATAGTTTAAATAACTTTCCATACTAATTCATTAGCAAACATAATATCACTGATACTTGAGCGATGGGACAAAATGTCTTAATTTAACCTGCCAACATATAATTAAACAAGATTCTTTTTTTAGTCTGTGGTGACAATTCAATAGATGGAGCTAAAAATCAGTCTCAAATCATTCTGTGGTCTCAATTCATAAATTGATTGAAAAAGTATATCACATGCAAACATAAGTGAATACCTCTGAACAACTTGGACAGATAACAAAATGGAAAAAAATTTTTTTTTTTGAGAGCTAAAGTCTTGGTAGGCCTATACTCAAAAATCAGTGATGTAATGCTTAACAGATCTGGTTTGGCAACTTATGTTTGACTGCAGTTGAATGGCAATATTTGATATGATAATCAGTTATATGTGTGCCATTTATATTCCCAATAGCTGTTATCTTTATAACATTTGCAAAACATTTGACATTCAGGATCCGTTCCAGGCGGACCTGACCACATTTTCAAACAGGGATGACAGCTTGACCCGAGTGCTTGATCAATCCCCAATCTAAGCGTTCTCCTGACATCAGACCGGCAAACAAGCGACACAAATGTCCCTCTTTATCACAATACGAGACAAACACACTTATCATTCACAGAAAACCATCATCATCATTTCGGACGGGGAATAAAAGCCTTTAGCTGACACTCAGGCTTTTTGCTCATGTTTATGTTTGATTCGCATTATAAAGCCAATTCACCCGCAGACATTATCTCCTTTTGCACATCTGTTTGAGGAGGCATTACTTCATTTATTGAAGTAAATAAAGGTGAGCTTAATGGTCATGGGGGCTTTACGGTTTTGTTTATAGCTTTTAAAGCGCGCACAGTTCAGAGGTTCGATTCAAACTAGGTTTTGCAGTTTTATTCATGCCTGTGATCTGATTGGCTAAGGTGAACTGGAATATGTAATTGATTGGTCGCTGTAGTTCCTCCCACTTCATTGAATCAATCTACTGATCCAATGATGCCTAAAAATGAGCACAATGCACAATAGAGCAGGCGAAGCGAAGATGGTCCCATCAGAGGCTGATTGTTTTTGCTCGGTCACCTAAGTGAAAGCAAATTAAATTACATATCATGTTCCTCGGCAAAAGACGGCGGTGGCTCTTTCTGTGGCTTGTTGTTGCACATTTGCTTGGAAACCAAGGTGGTCATTACCCTAAATGATTTCTAAGGGTCAGATCTGACAGATATGTGTTTTTGTGCATGTGTGGTCTTGATCGGACACTTCATGCATGTTTTAGTGACTGTCAATTGAACTGATTTGCTTTGAAATGTATACAGTAATTGCCTCACAGGTTGTTAATTGGAATAACAGGAAAAGGAATTGTAGTGAATTGCACATAGTCATACAACAGGAATTTTCTTAGTCCAAAAAACATAATTGCATCATTAATTGTTACAAACTTTGCTAATTTATTTCCTTATATGCAGTCAGTAAATGCTGACAAAAAATGAAGGCATTTTAATTTGACAACTACATTGTTTTCAAATAAATGATTCACATCATATTCACATTAATCCACTGATTATATGCTGTACATCTACCTTAACTTAAAATAAGTTCAAATTCAGGAATTGAAAATGCATTCTCAAATCATTTCTGAATGGTGCACAATGCTGGTGTCGAATCTGATAGTAAACCTGTCAAGTTGTTCTTGGAAAACTTTGGATCATTATTCTTTTCAATTAAGAATGTGTGTTTGTTGATAGCCTGATTTTGCTCACGTTTCCAAATGCTATAAATGCTGACGTTTGTTTATCATGCATGGAAACGTCATCGTGGTGGACAGCCGGTCAACCATGACACCACCACAGCCAGAAACCTGATGACTTTACTCCTCTGTGTACTCACTGCTGTGAAATGACACATTCTGTATTTAGTATTAAAAATGATCAGTGTCAATTTAAGAATAACTGATGGTATCTAATTTATTATTGCAATGCTCTTTTCAAGGACTCTTGACTTTGCTCGTTGTTGACACGTCTTCAGATACACACACACACATGCTGACTGCAGTGATATTCTCCATGTTGACACATTTTGCTGTTCCTTTCTTTAGTTAGGAGAAATGACTGTGATTGTCCTGAATTAAGATTTGTCTCATTTGCTCTTTAATTAAGAGAGAGAGAATTGTTTCATCTAAAGCGTAAGTCTTCAGTGATCTCACATGTGTCTTCTCTAGAATTTCAGTAGAAGTCTCAACCATGTCTCAAATTGTACTCAGGTTTGTCTACAATCGTAATATGATCTTAATAAGAATTCTTCCAAGATCACATGATCTGCTATGTACATTCATTCTCCCAGCTAACGCAAATATGTTCTAAGAACGTTTTGGGAACATTCCCATTAAGTAAAGAAGGTGTTATTTCTGAATGTTCTCTGAGAATGTTTTAAAAACCTTTTTTCTTGGTTATGCGAATGTTTAGGGAACATTCCATTTTATCATTTGGCAATATTAAGGGAATTAATGTTTCATACAGATTCAGATTCATACAGCTAAGATTTTGAAAACATTATTAAAGACCAGATAACATTACTGGAAGAACATTTGTTCATAACTTTGAAAGAACTTTTCTGTTCTAAGAATGTTTTGCTAATGTTTCCATTAAGTTACTTCTACCAAATGTTACTTCTGAATGTCCTCTGAACATTCAAAACATCTAGTTTTTTTATAAATGTTTTTTTTTTGGTTATGTGAACACTCATTCCATTTTATAGATTTCCAAACATTATGGGAGCATTGCTTTTGAATGTTGTCTTAACAGTAGTAACATTTAACAAACGTTATAAAAACATGCAACTAAACCGTTTCAGAATAAAATGTTCCATGAACAATGTACTGTATAAATAAAATTTTTCTGCTAACATTTTAACAACATTATTAAAGACCAAATAACTCCTGCAGATAACAAAAATATTTTCTAAGAATGTTTTGCTAAAGTTATTAAAACGCTATTTTTGAATGTTCTCTGAACATTCAAAACGTCCAGTTTTTAAATTTTTTTTTGAATAATATTTGTATAACCCAAGAACAAAAAAGTAAGAGAACATGCAAACATTTTGTGAATATTATTTTTAAATGTTCTTTGGACATTTTGAAACAAATAGTAACATTTAAAAACTGGAAGAACGTTTGTTCTTAACTTTGAGAGAAGATTGCCAGAACATTCGCCAAAGTTCTGCTGAGAACGTTCCTTATTAGTTGGGTTGCTCTAAATGACAACTCTTTACTCATTTGTGTCTGCTGTTAGGTCTCCTCAAAAATTTTATCTGAGAGAAAAGCTTATGCTTATGTAAAACTTTCTTTTAAGTCTCTTGAAATAAGAAAAAGCAACTTCGGTTGAGTTAAGTTTTCTTCTGGCAGGTTTCGCAGTGTGTAGCGGATACGGGGAACTGGACTCTGATGCAGTGATAGATTAGCGTTAGATCAGGTTGCTGGATGGACGCTTGTTTTGGCTCAAAACTTCATGAGATGTTAAAATATGACGCTGAAATCATGCTTGAGCTGGCATGAAACCTGTTTGACCGTGGTCTGCAGTTTTTAATAACCTAACAACACTACTTCACATTTATGTGTTTTGAAGTTAAAGCAATACGTTTCTGAACACAGAGCAGTGCATCTGGAGAAATGCAGATCAACAAACGCAAACTCTGCCCATTAAACAAAGCAGCCTGGACAAACAAAGCTAAAACCCAAATAAAAGGTGGAGTGGGTGGAACCAACAATGAGCGCTTAAGGTTAAAAACAAATACAGGAGTGGTGGAGGCGTGTGACGCGGCCTTTAAATAGACACGTTGTGAGAGGAACTTTTGGACCGGCCTCAAAATGCCAGTCCATTCATCCGCTCAGGTGTGTCAAATACCACAGGTCAGTGAGCCTGCAGTCTGTATAAACCTGGTTTAAAGAGAGCAGCCATTTAAATTCACCTTGAGAAAACATGAGCTGTGGGAAATGCCTTTGAACAAATGACACAATATACTACCAGTGCAGTGCATTGTTGCATTACTCTAATAAAATAAACAATAGCAATACGTCAATCATTTTTATGCAAAGTAATGCTAACCCGGACAAGATTTTTGTATAATGCTATAATTCTTGTTCTATTTCAAATAAGAGGCAGAACTGTTTTCAGCATTGATAATAATCAGAAATGTTTCTTGAGCAGCAAATTAGCATATTAGATGCTGAAGACTGGAGTAATGATGCTGAAAATTCAGCTTTACAGCACAGGAAGAAATGATTTTACAATATATTTGACAATATATTCACATAGAAAACTGAATTTAATATTTTACAATATTATTGTTTTTACTGTATTTTTGAGCAAATTAATGCAGCCTTGGTGAGCATTAAAAAATTCTTACTGACTGCACTTTTTTGAATGGTAGTGTACATTATGTGCCTCAGTGATCATATTTTCTGTATTTTTAGATCATGTCTGTTTCAAAACACCCAAACACACAAAATGACAACACATCTGCATAATAAAAGAGCAAAAGCTTGTGGATGTGATGTAAAGGTGATGTTTTTAGCGTTGGCTCAATCACTGCTGGGGACTAGCAGGTGTTTTTTATTCAAAGTAGTATTGTCTTTTGCTCTGAATAAGTGTTGTAGTTTGCCTGCAGTGACTAGTCACACTGAATGCACAGTAGACAGTTTTGTTCTTCATATAACGGCGACAATCTTTTTAGAACAGTTACCGTTTTTTTTCTTAGCTTTTTTAGATTTAGTATTTTTAATTACATTTTATTGATTTTAGTGGTTTAATGGATGAATGAATGTGAAAAGCTACTTCTTGTAGTGGTACACTGAAATAAACGGGTGTAGAAACAATTTTCACTCAGAAATTGCTAGTAAATTTCACAAATAATTACAAAGAAACAGCAAGTAACGTTGAATTTAACAACAGCCTTAAACTTTGAAGTAGTCAGACTGAAATTGTTAAACATTCTCCATTAAACTTTTTTTTTTTTTAACTTCGAAAACTAATTTTTTTACAGTGTTCATGTAGAAAATCCAAGGAGTTTCTTAACAGAATCTTACCAGCAATTACTTAATTTCCTAATTTCTGCACTTTAAGGTTTCCCATAACAGGGAACATTCTAATAACTTTGATGTTTTTTAAAGGTTATGTAAGCGTTATGACAAAACATTCTTAATTTATGGAATGTTCTTATGATATTTAATATATGTTCTCTTAATGTGGAGATGAAACATTTTTAAAATATAAAAAAATGGGCATTTTAAACATTCAAATGTAACATTCTCATAATGTTTTCAAAATGATGGAATGGAATGTTCCTCTAATGTTCACTAATGTGAACTAAGAAGAAGCATTATTTAAACATAAAAATGTGTTTTATACATTGAGATAACTTTTAAATGTAACGTTTTCAAATGATTCCAATGTTCACAAAACATTCCAATGTTCCTATAAAGTTCACATAACCAAGAAGAAACGTTCTTAATAACGGTTTCAAGTTTTCATAACTGTTTCAACATTATAAAATAGTATGTTCCTTTAACGTTTGCAAAACCAAGAAAAAAATGTTTGTTAAATAATAATAATAAAAAAAATGGGTGTCTTAAATTTTGAGAGATGATTCAAATGTAACATTAGCATAACATTTTCAAAATGATAGATTGGAATGTTCTTCTAACATTCACATAACCAAGAAGAAACATTCTTAATACAGAAGAAAAAATTAGGACGTTTTCAACTTTGAAATGTTTAATGGGAATGTTAGCAAAACATTCGCAGAACATATTTTTGTTAGCTTGGTTCATACAGTTGACATTGAATAACAAACTATTCAAGCTGACAGACGCAGGTGTGAATCTCTTCCGTGTGGTATCAGCGCTATGTATTTGATACTGATAAAACTTTACATAGTCAAATGCTTATGTGCAGAGCTTATGTGTTTTGTTCTGAGAACAACCTTTGTTTTTCACTTCGCTTAAGCTTCAGGATTTGATGCAACAGCTTTCAGATCATTGCAAAGTGACTATGGGGCGGTTTCCCGGGACAGGGTTTAAATTAAGGAGTAGGAGTAGGCCTAATCTAGAATAGCTAATCTTTGTTTAAAAAATGACTTTCTGAAACACAGATTAAGTACAGATTACTAACTCCTGGACTATGGAGTCCTGAACTAAAATAAACTCGATTAATTTAAAACCAACTATGCTAATCTGAATTAGCATGACAAAGGTTGCCTATAAAACATGGAATGAACCAAGAAAAGCTTACATTTGTATGGAACTGAGAAGCAAATCCAAGGAAAACAATAGCAGCGGGGAAAAAGCCTGTAAATCAACAACAACAAAAACAAACAAACAAAAAATATTAATGAACAAGAGAAAACTTTTTTAAAGCGAGCAAAGTAAACTGCACACATCAGGTGTCGAATAATAAAAAAGGAATGCCTAGCAATCTCTTTGTAGTGAATTCTTGCATTAATTATTGCAATCAGCTGTTGTTGTCAGTTTTGTAACATTTTGTAACATTATACATAAAGCAGCTGTTTTAGAGATAGAGAGAGAGAGAGAGAGTGTCATGGTCAGAACTATATTGGCACCCTAAGAAAATATGATCAAAGAAGGTTGTGAAAATACACCTGTATTTTTTTTAACCTTTTGATCTTTCAAAACCAAAACCAAAATAAATGTTAAAAAATCATAGAAATCTAACTTTTCAACAAAATCACATTATATATATTTTTCTCGAATACACATTGGCCACAATTATTTGTAGTTCTAGAAATTCTTATGAATAAAATGTCTGAAGATCAGTATTCCCATTCATATATACTTTTTTACCTTTTTTTTTTTTTACCATATTAACTAAAATTCCCTATATCATCCATCACAATGAGAAAAAACTAAAATATAATTCTGATGTGCAGCAACAGACTGTTGAGCTTCACAAAATACGAAGTCAAGAAATTAGCACAAAATAGAAAGTCAAAAAGAAAAAAAAAACTAAAGCATTAAACATTTCCATTTCCACCATTAGGACAATAATTACGGAGCTTCAATCAACAGGAAATGTTACAAATCTGCCTATTGTCTGTGTCTATGTTGTCCTAATGCAATGTGAGGAAGATCGTTTGAGTGGCCAAAGACACCAAGGATCACAGCTGGATAATTACAGAAAATAGTTGAGTCTTCGGGTCAGAGAGCCTTATAATGGGCCGTGGCTGGATCTTCCAATAGAACAATGATCCAAAAGGACCATCAAAATCAACACAAAAATTAGTCACTGAGGTTCTGCCATGGCCGTCCCAGTTCCCTGACCTGAACCCTACAGAAAACTGAAGAGGAAAGAGTATCAACATGGAGCTGGGAGTCTGAAGGGTCTGGAGAGATTCTGTATGAAGGAATGGTCTCTTGATTTCTTGTCAGATGTACGTCAAACTCATCAGGCATTACAGGTGAAGACCCATAGCTGTTAAACTGGCAAAAGGAGGTTGCAAAAAGTATTGAATAAAAGGGTGACATTAATTGTGGCCAATGTGTATTAAAGAAAAACACTTCTTTTAAAATGAGATTTCCCTTCACTTCCAATTTACTTCTAAGAAAGGTTAGGGTTTTGTGTGTGTGTGTGTGTGTTTTAATAAAAAAAAATCAAAATGATTAACAGTGCAGATTTATTTTCACAGGCTTCTTTGTTCATATCTACCAAGGGTTCCTATAATTTTGATATATAAAGACTGGAAACACACGTTAATCTGAAGTTAAACCTACCTCCTGGTAGGTTTAATTTAAGCCTCAATTTAGTCCTGAAGTAGCTCTAGTCTTCCTCCAGGAAATCAGCCTATTCAATTCTGGACTAGACCAAGTCTAAGACTATTTAAAACCCCGACCGAGAAAGCAGATTTCTGTTAATCTGGTTTAAATGGCCATTTTAGTTTAGGACTAGGCTTAATCTCTGTCCGGGAAACCATCCCTCTGTGTCCCATAGTGCTTGTGTGACTCCAAATGGCCTGTTATATATAGTTTTCTATACAAGTATCTGACTGGTCAAAACGGGCGGTTTATTGTCTGGCTTAAGTGGTCTGTTGTAGTGTGTATTTGTCTAGTTCTTTCTCTTAGAGATGAATGGATAGGTAATGGACAGATTGCTTTCAATCGTAAAGCAACAATCAACAGTAGCTGGCATTTATTGACACGAGATGATTGAAAAGTAAATTAAAGTTTATATTAGAAGTAAACCGTTGTTCATGTTTTCATGTGTCTTTTGTGTGAATGACAGTGAGAACATTTGACGAGGCTCTTATCTGCTTTTTACACACAGACCTCTCTGAATATTGACCGAATGGCAGTGTTACCATCATTATCACAGCGAGTTTGACATTTCTGAGCAGTTTATCATGTAAAAACAAAGGTAATTTGCTTTAATTTGGTTTTGAGCAGGAACTAAAACATTGGAAAGTGAAGCTAGAATGCGCTTTACTGAAACACACACTTCTCGTTTTATTGCTGTTCAAGTAAATGTTTAATGTGAACATGCAACAGATCTTATGATTTTTTTGAAGGATGGACTGTTTTGAGTTACTTTTTAGGCATTTAGGCTCGTAGCATCAGTTTTGTTTTCACCGAACAATTCCATTGATACCGGATATCATCCAGATTAAGGCCAATGAATAAAACACTGTGATAAGAGATACACCACAGATTACAAGCTCTGGATGTGCAACTATGTCATCGAGATGCACTGCAATAAAACCAGAGCATTGCAATCTGTCTCACAAACTCATTTACACACACACGTTTGCTTAGCTATCTAAATAAGGATATACCATAGACTTTTATTGATTTTATACTATATAAAGCTATACTAAAGGCTACATACGTACAGTACTAACTCAAACCCTTGATTGCAAATAAAGCAACCAGCTGCAAAGCATTATTGAGATTTCTCAACTTCAATAGTTGTGCCAACTAATTTTTTGAAAGTTACTCACAACATTTTAAGTTGAATCAACTTTCCTCAGCAAGTGTATTAAGCATTTGTTGAAATTTAAACAACTTTTTAAACAAATTTTAACTTATTAAAATAAGAAATATTCAATTAAACAAACCAAATCAAGATGAACACTAATCATAGTAATGGTGACTCACGAATAATAATTAAAACTAAAACATATCCAAAACCACTATAAATAGGCGTTTTATAGATGCTTTAATTCTAACTGACACATCGTTACAATTCTCCATGTTTTGACCAAACAAGCAACATAAAATTATTCAAACGCATTCAAGATTCACAACACTTTTTTTTTTAATCAAGAAAAAGGTCTTAATTGGAAATAAATGTGGTGTCACATGACAGAATTAGTCTATATGCAGTGTCCATACATGTTTTGCTCCAGTTAAAGCGCTGTTTCTCTGTAATTATAAGCTGCTCATACTAAATTACCTAAAAGTTGTTTTTATTTACACTTTTTTGTAATCTCAATATTTTCTACATCAGATAGTTCATTCAAATTTTAAAATAGAATGTGATTTTTTACAGCATGCTTAAAAATAAAATTTAGAATTTTTAGACATTACTTTTATGAATTGTTTTCCAAATAACAACATTTCTGAATGTCCCCAAAGGTTTTTAGTTGTTGTCAGATTTAGCTCACATTTGGGGGCAATTTTAAGCATGGGCATTCAATCTGACCAAATATATGTATATTTTTGATGGAGAGCATCACAAACAAAGACTAGACTATGTCTGCGTTCAGAATCTAATACTAGTGTACTTCTTTCTGTGCATTATATATATCAGCTTTTATAAATAGTGTTCAAAACAGTATGTAGTATACCACAGTAAACATTACAAACAAGTTGTCCTCATTAAATGTTTAATTCAGAAAGTTTAAATAACACACACATATGCATTTTTTGCATTTGAATTTGTAATCTTATTATCTGTTAAAATAACATATTTTTGTCCATTTAATTAACAGAGTAAAGGTGGCTATGTTGAATATGTTGAAAACTGCAGTTGAGTTTGCTTTAGGTTTATTCGTTGCACTGGAAATGGAAGGTTGTGTGCATTGCATTATGAGATACACAACCTTAGACAGTGTGCTCTAGATGTATACTGCACATTTTAGCAAATTCAGAAGGTCTTCTAGGTGTCATGTGCAATCGGAAAATTGGCATATTTTACACAGCATCCTTATGGCATACTGTAGAAATAGTAGTATGGTATGACATTCTGAATGATTGTTGAGTTTCTGAATCCAGTGAATGTGGAGTTGAGGGTCAAATGTCTTTGAAATGAGTCATGATCATTTCATTCAGTAGTAATGGGAAAGACAGCCTTGGCATCAGTCAGACTGTCTCCTGTACCTCTGACACACCTTCCTCAAGGATTTTAAAAGCAGGTGGACTCCACAAACACAAGTTCAAAGTCCTTTTATGTTGATCCTCATCTCATTCTGGAAGTGACTAATATTTTATGGTTATACTACTATGACGGCCATACTGTTATGATTGAGTGTACGTGTTTAGTCTATAGTCCACATCTACTCAGCTGATGATGTTCATGTTGTTTATCATTTATTGAGGTCACTGTGTGAATTATACAATGACCTCTGACCTTTTGTTTAGGGTGAATTAAAGCCTAATTTTGTGTATTAGAACAAAATATTTTTTTATATAGGCATCCCTCATATCAGAAATTAAACAAACCAAATCAAGATGAACACTAATCATAGTAACGGTGACTCACGAATAATAATTAAAACTAAAACATATCCAAAACCACTATAAATAGGTGTTTTATAGATGCTTTAATTCTAACTGACACATCGTTACAATTCTCCATGTTTTGACCAAACAAGCAACATAAAATTATTCAAACGCATTCAAGATTCACAACACTTTTTTTTTTAATCAAGAAAAAGGTCTTAATTGGAAATAAATGTGGTGTCACATGACAGAATTAGTCTATATGCAGTGTCCATACATGTTTTGCTCCAGTTAAAGCGCTGTTTCTCTGTAATTATAAGCTGCTCATACTAAATTACCTAAAAGTTGTTTTTATTTACACTTTTTTGTAATCTCAATATTTTCTACATCAGATAGTTCATTCAAATTTTAAAATAGAATGTGATTTTTTACAGCATGCTTAAAAATAAAATTTAGAATTTTTAGACATTACTTTTATGAATTGTTTTCCAAATAACAACATTTCTGAATGTCCCCAAAGGTTTTTAGTTGTTGTCAGATTTAACTCACATTTGGGGGCAATTTTAAGCATGGGCATTCAATCTGACCAAATATATGTATATTTTTGATGGAGAGCATCACAAACAAAGACTAGACTATGTCTGCGTTCAGAATCTAATACTAGTGTACTTCTTTCTGTGCATTATATATATCAGCTTTTATAAATAGTGTTCAAAACAGTATGTAGTATACCACAGTAAACATTACAAACAAGTTGTCCTCATTAAATGTTTAATTCAGAAAGTTTAAATAACACACACATATGCATTTTTTGCATTTGAATTTGTAATCTTATTATCTGTTAAAATAACATATTTTTGTCCATTTAATTAACAGAGTAAAGGTGGCTATGTTGAATATGTTGAAAACTGCAGTTGAGTTTGCTTTAGGTTTATTCGTTGCACTGGAAATGGAAGGTTGTGTGCATTGCATTATGAGATACACAACCTTAGACAGTGTGCTCTAGATGTATACTGCACATTTTAGCAAATTCAGAAGGTCTTCTAGGTGTCATGTGCAATCGGAAAATTGGCATATTTTACACAGCATCCTTATGGCATACTGTAGAAATAGTAGTATGGTATGACATTCTGAATGATTGTTGAGTTTCTGAATCCAGTGAATGTGGAGTTGAGGGTCAAATGTCTTTGAAATGAGTCATGATCATTTCATTCAGTAGTAATGGGAAAGACAGCCTTGGCATCAGTCAGACTGTCTCCTGTACCTCTGACACACCTTCCTCAAGGATTTTAAAAGCAGGTGGACTCCACAAACACAAGTTCAAAGTCCTTTTATGTTGATCCTCATCTCATTCTGGAAGTGACTAATATTTTATGGTTATACTACTATGACGGCCATACTGTTATGATTGAGTGTACGTGTTTAGTCTATAGTCCACATCTACTCAGCTGATGATGTTCATGTTGTTTATCATTTATTGAGGTCACTGTGTGAATTATACAATGACCTCTGACCTTTTGTTTAGGGTGAATTAAAGCCTAATTTTGTGTATTAGAACAAAATATTTTTTTATATAGGCATCCCTCATATCAGTATTTCATCTTAGTGAACACCACTAACATGCAAATAAAGTTCTGCTTGTTTACAAACAATGTTTTTTCTAGGGATTTTACAGGCATATTGTTTGATCAGCGAGTCCAGTTATAAACACAGACACAGGTTCTCCGGCGATCCAGAAAGACACATGCCCTCTCATCAGTTAAGTTCAGAGCCAGGGATTTTATTTGTGTGTAAAGTCTCAGAGTGTGTAGTTAATTAAGCGTCTGAAAAATGTCCGTGTCCCGAGGAGAGGCAGGTCTTGTTTCAGACTGGGCTGCCAGCCTGCTGTTGTCTGCTCCAACATCTTTACAGGACAGCGGACAGCAGAGCAGATACAACACTGCGGTTCATCACACCCCGGTGCCGTGGTAAAACAGGCTTAGTGAGGCATTTGATACACTTCATAAGCTCAGATAGTGATGAAGACTGTCTGTGTAACAGGAAATGTTAGAAAACCTTGAGATAACATTGCATAAAGGTTGCATATATGTTTTTAAATGTTCCTAAAACATCACCGGAATGTCCTTTTGATGTTATTAGTATTTAATGCAAGTTCTCACAATGAAGTGTGTACAATGGAGTACAATGTTATTTTAACTGTTAAAGATTTTTCGCCCCACAAAAATGACTAATAATTCCTAAATGGGTAAGTTTTAGTTTTGAATAAGTCAAATAATGTGGATGACATGATGCATTTTAAAGCAGCAGTTCCAAGTAGTTTAGTAGTTCCAATTCTAAATTCTTAGGCCTTAAAGCTGTTGTAAAATGCTGCTAAACGTTACGCTAAAATCTATATAACATTATTCTAAAATTACGAAAAAGTTAATGCTACTTCAATCAACAGAGTGATTAGACAATGTTTTTGAACATAAATTTGACCTTTGAAAACAAATAATACATGCATATTGATTATTGAAGAGCTGAGCAAATTGCAGACAGTCGGTTCATGCTCTGTTTGATGCATTTACGGTTCTTCAAAGGAGTCATGTGCCTCAAGAGTCACACAGAGATGAATTATTCACAGCGGCCAAGACAAAGAAAGAAAGAAACAATGGAAAGGCCTTTGAAAGAGAGAAGGGTGGAGGCGTGGAAAACAAAAATAGCATGATGATTAGCGAGAGATTAAGACTGACAAAACTGACAAGTTAAAGAGGCAGTTAACAGGTCATTAGTGCATTACTGCGGAATTCGGGTCAGACACACCCTGTTTAGGGAGACATTACAGTACAATAATGATGATTGGTTTTACTGTAATTGCTATGCCATGTGTTTCATTTCCTGTGGTGGAGTTTGGTGTTAATCATGTATTCTGTCTGTCTCTCTTTGTCGCAGGTGGATGTCGTAGAACATGAATGCTTTGGGGACCCCAACAAAACCAAGCAAGTAAGTTTTAAACTCGATTCATACTCTTATACACATTATATGAACAGAGTTGCTTAGCTTAACTTGTTGGTTTTGAAATTCATAATATGTGACAAGATTCTCAATGAGAAAGTTAGTTAAAGGAATAGTTCAATCAAAAATGAAAATTATCTGACATAAAGGCCATTCAAGATGTAGATGAGTTTGATTGTTGATCTGAACAGATTTGGAGAGATGTAGCATTACATCACTTGCTCACCAATAGATTCTCTGCAGTGAATGGGTGCCTTTCATCAGTTGAAAAAGTTTGCATGCAAAAACAGACCAAATCGGCTATAAACAAAATATATCTATGGATTTTGATGTGAGAGGGCAACAATAGTGGATGGATTTTTTCACTGGAGGAAGCGTTATTATGGATTATGAGCTGATATTTTGGTCAGAAGTGATGGTTTGAAGTTAAAGGGGTCATATGATGTTGCTAAAAAGAACATTATTTGGTGTATTTGGTGTAATGAAATGTGTTTATGGTAATGATAATTTAGTTTCTTACAAACATGCAGCTTTTCACTTCACAAGATGTTAATTGCTGAACTGGAGTGGTGAGGATTACTTGTGATGTTTTTATCAGCTGTTTGGACTCTCATTCTGACGGCACCCATTCACTGCAGAGCATCCATTGGTGAGCAAGTGGTGTAATGCTAATTTCGGATAAAAACCCCAAAACCATCGATATTTTGAATGGTCTTAAATGGTACATTTTCAGCAAATTTTCATTTTTGGAAAATATTTCAACCTATAATCAATCACCTTCGCAGTGAGGTGTGTTACGAAACGCAAAAGGATGGCGCACTTACGGTGCATTAGCTCAATGCATTTGTGTACTTTACATGTTTCTGGCATTATATGCATGTAAAATGAATGTAGCTTTTACTAATGTTTTTTAAGACCTACACACACCTAACCAAACATCCCCTAGTTTGTGATTTTTTGTGAGATTGTGAGTGTATATATTACAGTCTTAGTTAACAGAGCTGCACTGTTTGGGAATGTTTGCCTTTCCTGCCCTGTTGGAAACAACCTGTCTCTGTCTCTCTCTCTCTCTCTTATACCCCCTTCCCTCTCTCCCATATGCTCTCACAACCTGTAGATCTTTCTAATCAGTCTTGCTCAATCTGTGTCCAGTGTTCACATTAGACCAGGAGAGTGAGTGTGTGTCGTCTAGAGTATTTAAATCAAAACTAAGCTGTAAAATAATGAAGAGCAGACACCGTCCTCCACCCTCTTCATCCTCCTCTGCTCTTCTTCGCAGTGGGGTGGCCAGATCGGACAGCAAGATCAGTGCCAAAACCCTTTTTGGTAAGTAAACGTCATATTTATTTGTGAATTAAAGGTACTGTGAGCTATTTCATCCTTTTTGCTTCATTTATAAAATAAAATAAAATAAAATATTTGAAGTAAGATAAAATAATTAATTTTATTTTCAAGTAAAATAAAAATAAATTATTTTATTTCAGCAAGGTGATTTTAGCCATTTTTTTTATTTATGGCTATTTATGGCTAATTATTTGGCTATATGGCTTTTAATTATTTTAAATAAATAAAATAGCTCAAACACCTTTAACGTGTTTTGGTAAAAAAAATCCTTAAAACAATGCTTAAACAAATATGATGAGCCTTATTTATGAAACAAAATATACTTGTTTTTAAATAAAAATCATTTTAATTTAAATTCAATAAAATATTTTTTACTTGACTGAGTAAAATAAAAACGATTTTATTTTACTTTAAATATATATTTAACTTTAACATGTTTCATATGCTTTAATAAGTTGGTATATTACTGTATGCGCTAAAACAAATATGATGAGCCATATTTATGAAACAAAAAATACTCATTTTTAAATAAAATAAAATAGTTTACAGCACCTTTAACATATTTTATACTCTTTATTAAGTTGGTAAAAAAAATGCTTGTTTTTAAATTTAGGTCCTTTTCTAATTTTTGCAGTGAAATCAATGCAACAATTTATGCAAGAACAGTTTTACAGATTCGTTCTGCTTGTATAAGGCCCAATGTGTATCTGTAACGTAGTTGTGTGTGGATGTGGTTTATTGTGTGTTTCTATGGCTCTTCCCTCCTCTATGAAATCACATCTTGTTTCCTTTGACATGACAGACAGAGCGTCACTGTATGATATGTAAACGCCCTGGTCGTACAGTAGGACATTTGCATGAATATCGCACACACTCTCAGCGCTCACAGGCCTTGCTGCGATTCAGCTAAACCATAACAATCAGACGTTTGCCTATCAAATGAGTGTGCCAGGATATTTCAGACTGACCTCACACTATTGAGGTCATGAGTGACAGAGAAATCACTTATATTGGGAACCATTTACTTGGTGTATTTTACTTCTGGTAATGTTATTGATATATAGACTTATAGGCTTCAATTGATGTAGGTCACAGGTGTAGGGTGACCTTACGTCTCCTTTTCCCAGACACATCCTGGCCTAAATTGGCTAAAATGTCTGGATGTGCTTTTTTTCCTTATCGACAGTCTCTCTACAGTCCTCATACGTTATTTGTATGTGTATTTGCATTTGACTGTTCTCTGTAGATCCTGCCTTCTTGCACGCCATGATTGGTCGATTATGTACAATGCCTGCATGCTATTTGTCAAACTACTTTTCAGTCATTACCTTCAGTAAGTATGAAAACAATAGGAAAACAAAGAAAACAACAACAGCAATTTAAGTCAATTTAGAAATCCCAGCCCAGGGCATGTTGGTTTAGGAAAAAGAGGACGTAAGGTCACCGTAATCACAGGTGTGTGTGTATATCAGCTATTTTACAAGGACTTCAAGCTGGATTTAACCAATCAGATCAGCCGTAGCTATCTGTTTTAGAACGAAAGGTTTAACATTATTGTTTACTTTAATTATTAATAATTATAAATTTTTACGGTTCCTAATATTGTTTTGGGAGTCGCCTACAATAGGATTACATGCATGCAAGGTCAAAAAACGCTTTCGTTTTCTCAAAATATGCATTTAATATCACCTCATTTTCTAGCGATTCTCAAATGATTCGTTCAAAACAGTTCAAAGATTCAGTCTCTCTAAACCCCTCCTTGCCGTGAGCCTGCTCTGCTCTGATTGGTCAGATGGCCTAGTCTGTTGTGATTGGTCTACGGCGTACAGCGCGTTTCAGAAACGATACTTCTATTTCAATAGTTCTGTATTTGGAACTCTATATAGAAAATTTAAACATCTATTATTTATCATACTTACAGGTTGTGATTCAGTGGAGCAGCTGGTCCAAATAAACAGGATACTGATCCAAGCGTTTTGTGAATCCCGCGTTGAACTCCCCGAGATTAGAGAAGCAGTCGTCAGTAGAATGACGTGTTTGTGGGCGGGGTCAAGTTGTTCACGGCCGGCCAACGTAGAACATAGGCGCGCATTATGCAAATGTGTTACCCCGTGACGTGTAGCTGTCACGGAAGTGGGATTTGAATGACTAACGACTCGTTTCAGCTGTTCAGAGTCGATTCTTTATTTTGGGAGACAATAACTTTATTTATCGTGCACTTTCAGCTTTACAACTTTGCAGATCGTTTACATTCACATACAGCTACATTACACACTGCATGAAAGGCAATATTGGAAATGGCATAATAGGGGCACTTTAACAATGTTACCAAAAAAGTGAAATAAAAATAAATTAAATTAAATTAAAATAAAATTATCTTAAATTTTCAATTTAGAACATAGGCACGCATTATGCAAATGTGTTACCCCGTGACATGTAGCCGTCACAGAAGTGGGATTCGAATTATTAACGACTCGTTTCAGCTGTTCAGAGTCAATTCTTTATTTTGGGAGACAATAACTTGATTTATCGTGCACTTTCAGCTTTACAACTTTGCAGATCGTTTACATTCACATACAGCTACATTACACACTGCATGAAAGGCAATATTGGAAATGGCATAATAGGGGCACTTTAATATCAAAATTATGGTAGCTTATTTTTGCAGAGTAATAAAAAAAATTTAAGAATTAAAAGAATTAAAGAAAAGGTAATTGCAACTTTTTTTCTCACAATTCTGTTTTTTTCTCACAATTACAAGTTTACATTTCGCAATTCTGGCTTCTTTATGAATTCTGAGTTTACATATTGCAATTCTGTTTTTATTTTTGTTTCCGCCACAAAATAAATTAAAAGGTAAGTCTGACTTTTTATCTTACAATTTGGACTTTTCTTCTCAGAATTTATACCTGACAATTCAGATTTTTTTTCTCTCGCAATTGCAAGTTTATATCTCACAATTTAGACAATTTCTTTAATTTCTCACAATTAAAATTTTATTTTAATTATGAATTTATATCTCACAATTGAAAATTTCTACCTCACAATTCAGACTTTTCTTCTCAGAATTATACATTTGTTTCTTACAATTCAAACTTTTCTTAGAATTATTAATTTATATCTCACAATTCATATTTTTTCTCAGAATTTTATCTCAGAATTTAGAGAAAGAAAGCCTAAATTAAGATAAAAAGACACAATTACCTTTTTTTATTTTATCCCTTGTTGGAAACGAGATCCCATAATAAATAACTTTTTTTCCCCACTATAAAGAATCTTTTGTGCAATAAAAAGGTTCTATGGCTGTTAAAGGTTCTTTATGGAACAACTGATGCAAAGAACCTTGATATTTCTTTTTAAGCATATGGAGCAGATATCTATGCTTATACAGGTGCATCTCAATAAATTAGAATGTCATGGAAAAGTTAATTTATTTCAGTAATTCTCCCTGGAAGCTGTGTATCATGGTGCCTTAAGATTTATTACAAATTGTAAATTCTCTACACATCACTGTACATTATATAATAGAGTTGCCTGGTCTTCTCTTGCTGTTCGAAGGAAAATGCATTGGTACTTATTGATTTACAAAGCAATTCTGGGTTTTTTGCCACCCTAACTCTGTTGTTTGATTCAACAAAAATTAGTTGGTCTTATTATAATCTCCATGTACCTTTAGCTCGAACTAATCTAGGTAAAACTGTTTTTGAATATGCTGCACCGTCAGACTGGAACTCTCTTCAAATGAAACTGCGGCTAAATCAGTTGGTGTCTTTTAGTAATTTTAAAACACGTTTGCGTGCAGTAGAAAACGATTTAATGATTTGCAAATGCTTCTAATGCTGATATTTTATTGTTGTGATGTATTGTTGTTTGTCATGCATTTATTTGTATAACTGGGCCGCCTATCTTGGCCAGGACACTCCTGTAAAAGAGATTTTTAATCTCAGTGAGGTTCCTGGTTAAATAAAGGCTTAATATAATCATAAATGGACTTTTTTTAGTGTGAATAGTGGAGACATGAGTGCTAAATTTGAATAATGCTAACTTTAAAGGAATGCATGGAGCAGGGTGTTTGTCATACGCCTGCCGTCATGACTACTAGGTGTGTGTGCGTCTCGTCCTAAATATACACACAGTCTGCCTCTGTGCCCAGCCGGGTGTGTCTGGAAAAAGGGGGCGTGTGCTTAACCCGGTCTGACATGTACATAAAAGAGGCTTTTGAGCTTTAGGGAAAATGAGAATGAAAGTAAGAGAGGGCAACATGCAGAAGACAAGAGAGATCCTTTCTGCTTCCTCCTTCCTAAATGTAATATTTATCATTTACCAGAAACTCAAACTCTTAAAGAACCTTGGTTGATATCTCATTGTAATGAGGTTGAGAGAGAAAAAGTGACAGTGACTGATGGGTTTTGGAAGGTGTTCACCTACTGTACAGTAATACTAGCTCAAGACAAACATGTCCAGTTCATATTTCAACCCAAACTCATGAGAAAATAATAAGAACTTATATTTTGCTTAAAGAAAACAAAGCCTATTACAGATTTAAAAAAAAAAGAAAATTAATGACACAAGCACATTTGCAACCAAATTTTCACAATCTCATTACTGTAATGCAATTGGATATTTTAATTTTTTAAAATAAATAAATAAACTAACAAGCAACAAAAGTATTAAATAATATAGCATTATTTTTGCATTACAGTATTGAGAGTAAAAATATTTTGCATTGATTGTTTGAAAAATAACTTTTCATAACAATGCAAAATATTTTAATATATTTTTTAAATTTAAATATATATATATTTTTTATGACTGTTCCGATTTTTAAAAAATTTCAACCAAATTTTCATTATCATAATGCAAAAAGTGAAATAAAATTCTCATTACTACCATGCAGTTGGATGTTTTCTTTTTAAATAATTCTCATGATTATAATAGGATTCTTCTCAGTAATACTTTTGTTCAAGATGATTTGAGTTTTTTCCCCATATGGGGTTGTAAATTAATAAAAATCATCAGAATGAATAAATAAATAATATAGGGTAAATAATACAATTTATTTGCATAAATTATTATAAATAATTTTTTTGCACTACGGTAATGAGAAAAAAATATTTTGCATTGATTTAAAAAATAAATAAAAGTAGCATAGAAAAGTCACAATCAAAATATTTGAATAAACCTAATTTTCCTTATGCAATCATCATTTATGAAACTGGGATGAAATATGACCAGGGTATGTTCTTTATAGGCTTTGTGCAATTCACCCGTGTGTTTATGTGTGTGTGCATTTATGCACCTGAGTCTTACATCACAGACACAACATGTTTTTATGTTTTTGTGTTCTGCACTCTGGCAATGACCCATGGGACGGTACACAGTCCTGCCAAGGGAACACAAATGAACACATGCTGAGTCAAACCTGATGCTCTTGCAAAGTTTCGCATTTCTGTTTGCTCATACACACTGAGCCATGCCTTTAAATCTGTTCCTGTGGTTTGGTTTTATTGTGTCGTGTACTCGGTTTAAACCTCACTTCCCATCAGCCTTCTGCAAACCAGTCCATGCAAAAAAAAAAAAAAATCAGCAGAGTCATGCTTGCAAAGAGGCCATGCAAATAAGGTGGAATGCTTCAAACCCCACACACTTATCACATCATCAGATAAATGAGTGAAAGACATTGTCTGTTAAGATTGACTGGCTCAGGACAGCATTATGAGTGCTGGACTCCTGTAAACAATGTAATATGTTAAATCTAATCTTCTTTCTATGGAAGCCTTTTTCCATGATGGGATAAAAAAAAATTGAATTAAAAGTTAATTTTTTTTTTTTTTTAACTCACAATATGTATTTTTTCCCTCGTAATTCTGAAAAAAGTCACAATGTTAACTTACAGTAGCAGGATATAAACTTGCAATTCTGAGAAGAAAAGTTCTATTCTTAAATCAGTTGTAGCGAATCAGCTCATTCATGGGGAAATATGAATAATTAATCATAACTAGTTATAATTAATTATAATATTTAGATCCGCTGTAGATATTTACTTGACCTCTCAGGGTCAACTGTCTGTCAATTCTAAGAACGTTAATTTCCTGGTTAAGGGAAATAACTTTTCAAATGAAAAATTGTGTGTTTGATTGGTCCAGACGCTACACAATATAAATGTACTAAAATGACAATTTTTTTTCAGAAAACAAGACTTATTAAAATATTAAAAAGAAATGTGCTCAGTACATTCAGTTCTTCAATGAAACATAGATACATTTACTTGAGAAGCAACAATGTTTCAGAAAACAAGGAATTATATCTTATCAAAATTACGTGACTTTACGCTTAAAACTATGCCTAAAACTCTTTCAATTACGTTTAATTTTCTTAAGATCTAAAAGATCTTATTTTTTTCTGTGATGGAAACAAAAAAAAAACAGAATTGCAAGATGTAAACTCAGAATTGAGAGGAAAAAAAGTCAAAATTGCAAGACAATTTTTGAATTGTGAGATATAAACTTAGAACTTTATGATGTAAATTTAGAATTGCGTGATGTAAATTGCAAGGTGTAATTGCATAATGTAAATTTAGAATTGTGAGATGTAAATTTAGAATTGCAAGATGTAAATTTACAATTGTGAGATGTAGATTTAGAATTGTGAGATATAAACTTAGAACTGAGATATAAACTTAGAATTGCGAGATGTAAATTTAGAATTGTGAGATGTAAATGTAGAATTGTGAGATGTAAATTTAGAATGGCGAGATGTAAATGTAGAATTCTGAGATGTAAATGTAGAATTGCGAGATGTTAAACAGAATTGTGAGATATAAATTTAGAACGGCATGATGTACATTTAGAATTGCGAGATGCAGATGTAGAATTGCAGGATATAAACTTAGAATCGCAAGATAGAACCTTTGAATTGTGAGATGTAAACTTAGAATGGCGAGATGTAATTTTAGAATTGTGAGATGTAAATTTAGAACTGCAAGACAAATTTAAAGATTTTTTTGCCATTTTGCCTTTTATTAAGATAGTATAGAGTATAGTATAGAGTAGGAGTATAGTATAGGAAAGTATAGAGTAAACAGGAAGCGAAGTGAGAGAGAGAGAGAGAGAGGGGGGTGGGATCGGGAAAGGTCCTCAAGCCGTGATTTAAACTTGGGACGCTCGCAACGCAATGGAATTATATGTCAGCGCACTGATCACTAGGCTATCGGTGCCGACACAACACAACAATTTTGAATTCTGGGGTATAAACTTAGAATTGTGAAATGGAAACTTAAAATTATGTGATATAAACTTATAATTGCAAGATGTAAATTAGAATTGTGAGATGTAAATTCAGAATGGTGAGTTGTAAATTAAGAATATTAAGAAATTAAGAAATGTGATATGAACTTAAAATGGTGAGATGTAAAAAGAATTGTGTGATATAAACTTATCAGAAGAATTCTGGGCAGAATTCTGAGTTTATATCTCGCAATTTTTTTCTCAGAATTGCAAGATACAAAAAAAGTTGCAATTACCAACTTCTTATTTTTTTTATCCCGTGGCAGAAAAGGGCTTCTATAGCTTTCCGCTTCTTCTCTCATTTGCTTTCACCTTCTGTCCATTTTCCGATGGTCAGGATCTGTGCTGGTGATGGTTAGAGGTCACTCGCGCCATACGACAAATTTCCATACGATAGCAACCACCCAAAACACCCTAGCAACCGCGTAGTAATGCAACACCCCTGTGGTTTAATATATACTATTGACTGTGCTTGTTAGAATGGTGCTTTGAAACTGTAAGCGCAGAGGATGCTGTGTGTGTTTGTAGGTGTGGTTGTTGCGGCCCGTGTGTAACAGATGGTGTTCCCTGAATTGTTTCCAGATGGGACACTGTAGCCGTTTGGCCCGGCAGCATCACGACAGGTGACGCTTGTACCTGCAGAGGGATTGAGACAGGTTTTGTCTTGATGGCAACAGTTCATGTAGATCGTTGCTGTTTGTGACATGAGACCATATTTGCAACCTATTTTACCTCTGTGATGTAGTTATGAAGGAAAATTAATATGTAACTATTAAAAATGTTGACAGGACTATCAAAATGTGGGAAAATGTCTTTATATGACAGATGGTTGAAAAAAATCGGTTGACGTTTGAAAAACTTTAAATATATGCTATATTATTATTATTATTTTATTCAAGTGACAGTGAAGAGATGTGTAAAGTTACAAAACTTTCTATTTGTCAAAGAATCCTGAAAAAATACCATGATTTCTATAAGCATATTAATCATCATAACTGTTTTTTGAGCAGCAAATCAGTATGTTAGAATGATTTCTGAAGGATCACGTGACACTGAAGACTGGAGTAATGATGCTGAAAATTCAGCTTTGATCACAGGAATAAATGACATTTTAACATATTATTTTAAATTGTAATAATATTTCATCAAATAAATGCAACCTTGGTAAGTAAAGAGACTTCTTTCAAAAACATTTAAAAATCTTACTGTCCCTATTTATTTATTGGAGTTTAAAACAGTAATTACAATATTTCTCTCAATGAAAATAAATAAATAAATAAATAAGACCCCTACATTTTTAACAGTACTGTAATAAAAACAGTTATTAAAGTGTTTCAAACTGTTGTTTTGTTAAAGAAAGTTCACATAAAAATGTAAATTCTGTCATTATTTATTGACCTTCATCATGTCGTTCCAAACTGTTTTTGTGAAACAAAAGAAGATATTTTGAAATATGTATATGCAATAAAATTCAAGTTGTTTGGACCCCAATGCTCTTCAAAACATCTTCTTTTGTGTTCCACAGAAGAACAAAAGTCAAACAGAGAAAGACAGTTGTGCATGTTGTGAAAGAGAGACAGATGAGAGACAGGCAGAGGTGAGAGACGCTGAGTGACAGAGAGGTGAGACAGATTGTGTTACTGGACCTCCAGCAGTCACGTTAGGACAGCGCTTGCCTGACGGTGTGTGTGTGTGTGTGTGTGTGTGTGTGTGTGAGCGCAAATAGACTTGTTTGAGGGTCAAAGGTTTCCGGCAGAGAGATTTTCTGCCAAAGGCCATCTTTTATTCTTGTTTAAACTGAAGTTTATGTGTTGTAAAATGTCATACTTTCAGTCAGACCTAAATCTATAATAACTTTACACTGCAATAAATAAATAAATAAAAAAAATAAATAAATAAAAAAATCTTACTCAGTATTTTTGTTTTTCAGTAAAACATCTAAACATTCTTAAATCAATATATATTTATTAAAATGAAATTTTTTTTTTCAGAAAACAAGACTTATTAAAATATTAAAAAGAAATGTGCTCAGTACATTCAGTTCTTCAATGACACATAGATACATTTACTTGAGAAGCAACAATGTTTCAGAAAACAAGGAATTATATCTTATCAAAATTACGTGACTTTATGCCTAAAACCCTTTCAATTATGTTTAATTTTCTTACCCCATTGGCTGATTTTTTTTCTTGTTTTAAGTATAAACTCAAAACTTAATTTTTATACATTTTCCAGAAACAAGAATTAATATCTGAAGTCATTTTGCATCTGAAGTAAGAATGATTTAAGAATGTTTAGATATTTTTACTGGAAAAAAGACAAAAAATACTGAGTAAAAATAATAAAAAATGTATGTTATTTTTTTCATTTCTGTTTAATTTTATTTTCAAGTAAATTTGTTTCAAATGTTTCTCTTAAATTTCCCTAAAGGTGACATATCATGAAAATCGGACTTTTCCAGGTTTTAAGGGCTATAATCAGGTCCCCGGTGCATCTACCAACCAAGGAAACGTGAAAAAGATTAACCCAGTAACTTTGTTTTGGTAAGCCTTTTTCTGGAAGCGTCTGAGAAAACGAGCGTGTCTGATTTCGCTCCCTTGGTGATGTTGCAAAGGGATCTCATTATAATATTACCGCCCCTTAATCTGTAAGTTTCCACCCACAGCGTCGTCATTGTGTTTTCGCAAGCGACAATGGTGTACTAGTTCTAATGCCATGGCGAAAGTTTGAGCAAAACATGCTAACTGTTCTGTC
>NW_015666482.1:565885-583798 GCF_001515625.1 Sinocyclocheilus rhinocerous
CGATTAACATGATAATCAGAACCAAAACAGATGTTTTTTAGCAGGTCCGAGCTGTAATGGCGCAGCTCTATTCTGGAAAAGGGGGTGGGGAGCAGCAGCTCATTTGCATTTAAAGAGACAGGCCCGAAAAACAGCGCGTTTCTGCTTCCACTCAAAATAGGCATTTTCAAAATGATATAATAAATGATCTGTGGAGTATTTTGAACTGAAACTTCACAGACACATTCTGGGGACACCAGAGACTTATATTACATATTGTAAAAAGGGGCATAATATGTCTCCTTTAAGAAAAATAAAAAGTCAGTAGCTGCTTTACGGTAGGAGTATAGAGCTATAAAATGAATGTGAATCATTTAATGATTCACTTACTCAGATCATGCAATGAGCAATATTTGAGTTCATATTGAGATCTCCAGATTTGATGTCATACTTTGGTATCAGAGCCCAGTTTCAGACACTTTTGAGATCTTTTGGATCTTTTTCTGAAGTTAAAAATAAGACGGCAAAACCTCCATGTACTCTCATTGCTGTCTAGGAGATACAAATAAAGAATAATAAAGAAATGACATTGGTGATTTTCTTTGGTGAAGCTCCAGAAAAGTCGATCGAGGTTCATCTGAGTGTGAGTTTAATTGCTAGTGTTAAATTAGCACGACAATTATCAAAGACTCAGAATCGTGAGAGGCTGGAGTTCGTCCCGTGTGATGTTTAGATCTCCCTCGTTGTGAGCTGTCGACAAGCTGCGAAGCGTTTGGAGTAAATGTCAGGCATGAATAACACATGCACTCAGCTCGACTTTCACAAAGACGCCGAGGTCCAAACTGTTAGGACTCTGTCCATCCAGCAGGAAGAGAAGGAGGAGTGTGAAGACGACTTCCTGGAGAGATGGAGAGAGAGATACGGGGAGGATGTGCTGGAGGAGGGGTGTGAAAGAATGTAGCTCTGATATGTGATCCCGTAAAGCAGCTGATGAGAACATGTGCTCATTTAGAGGTAATGATTAGCTCTGGTCATTTAACCCCAGAGATCCACACAGGGCGATGACCCTCTATCTCTCAATTCAGTTTCAGTTTAATGTACTTCACTGGCATGACAAAATGTGTTCGTTTTGCTTAACTGTATATATTAGTGCAATAATGGTATGTAATATTCGTGCAAATATATTTTGTATATTAAAGTGAACATCAAATCAAATATTACCGTGTATAGGACTGTATACACTTCAGTTTGAAAGTTTGGGGTCTGTAAGATTTTTTTATTTTTTTTTGAAAGAAATAATAGTTTTATTTAGCAAGGATGTATTAAATTGTTTAAAAGTGACAGTAAAGACATTTACAATGTTACAAAAAATTATATTTCAAATAAATGCTGTTCTTTTAAACTTTCTATTTAAAGGATCCTGAAAAAAAACTTCCACAAAAATATTAAGCAGCACAATTGTTTTCAAGATTTATAATAATCAAAAATCAGCATATTAGAATGATTTCTGAAGGATCATGTGACACTGAAGACTGGAGTAATGATGCTAAAAATTCAGCTTTGATCACAAGAATAAATTACATTTTACAATATATTGCAATAGAAAACAGTTATTTTAAATTGAAATACTATTTCACAATATTACTGTTCTTACTGTGTTTTTGATCCAATAAATGCAGCCTTGGTGAGCAGATAAGTCATTAAAAACATTAAAGAAATCTCAGTGCCCCCAAATTAAATTAAATTAACAATAAGACAAAAATAAAAAAGTTAAATAATATTAAATAATATATTCATATTTTTTTATATTTTTAAATAATAATTAAATAATATTGTTAAATATTATTTATTAAATGTTAGATAATAATTATAGTGTGTATATATACACACATACACACACACACGTGTTTGTGTGTGTCAGTAATAGTAATACTGTAATACTGTACACAAGCATCTTCTTTCCCTCTGTTGCCACTTCATATCCATTCCACACTATTTTCCATATACAGTTAGTCATCAGCTGCTGTGATTCATTCATATTTCCAGAATCACATTTGATTGACAAAGCCATTATGACAACCCTCAAAAACATTGTCACCATGACAACATGCCACCCGTCCAACTATTTTAAACCTAACTTTGCTGTCAGCATTCTTACAGCAAGTCATAACTAGACCGCAAAAGAACATTGTAAACAGTTTGACGCTAAAACATGTTTTCAAGAGAGAATCTCCTTTGGTTCTGCTCTTTAACCTTGAACTAAACTTAATATGTCCATTAAAAGCCTTTTAAACCTTAACAGAGCCATATACTGCAGTCGTCAAGTGTTTGCCTAAGAGAGACGTCTGATGTTTTTCCTCGCGAAAAGACTCTAGAGGTCAGATGAGAGCTCAAGAACGGCTCAAACTTGCTCAGATTCGCCAAAGTTTGTAATCAAAACTCTCCTGAACCTAAAAGAGCAACTAAAATGTAGGTTCTAGTTGATCCGTTAACAAGCTAACGCAAACGTGAAGTCGAATGTTTTGTAAAACACGCAGTGCTGAGCTGATTTATAGGACTGCTGTAAAACAAACAGCGATATGATATTGAAGCCATAGATGGAGGGAGGTGTTACACGGTTTGACTTTTGACCTCAAATAAAAGAAGCAGGTGAAACATGATTCCCAGCCTGTCAGAACATTTCCTGTCTGTAAGTCCGTCGGTTCGGAGCATTACTGCTGGAAGCCTACAGATTTGTCAAACCATGGAGATGTTTAACGCAGATTTATAGACAGGAAGTTGAATTTAAATACATTGCTTTGAAAGGTAGGAGTGAGAATTTTTAGGAAAAGGTTTTTTAATAATTATCTCATTTTGACTCATTGTATTGCTAACTGTATTGTTGCGTCTTGGTGTTTCATGTTCGTAATGCAAATGCTGACTGGTGTTTTATCAGTTTTTCTGTTCATGTACATAAACGTCTCGCTTAAGTGATCTAGACGGTCCAAAATGTGGCACTATCCAGGTTAGTCTGAGTTTTGTCTGAACATTAAACTTGAGTATTTATATCCGTTGCTTAAATATCTCTAAAAAAATGACTTTACATATGAGGAAACAGTCGAAACACAGATAGCGTCTTTCCTCTTGCAAGTGTGTGAATATTGTCTCATATGTCTATGTTTGTGTCTCTGGTTCTTTCAGAGCAACGAAAGAAGTACTCAAACTCGAACGTCATCATGCAAGAGACATCGCAATACCATGTGCAGGTGAGTGAGATTCTAAACTATTGATTCTTTTATTTCTGTTTCTTCCTTCTAAGCTTGTTGATTAGCTGAACCTCGCCACCGAGAGATTGGTTTAATATTTAACGTGATTCAACTGGTGACTTGATATCGTAATAAAGCAGTCAGGTCACTTGATCACCGCAGAGATTTGTCAGGGCAGAGTTAACCTCCATCTAAACAGATAATGCAATCTGCGGTCTGAAATCCACATTATACAACAGCTAGTTCCAGTCCTTGAATTCGATTGGCCGAAATGCAGTGGTGCATTTTATGCAGTGCAACCTGAAAGAACCCCAGCAGAACAGGTGAATTAGCCATGCGCAAGTACGTCATTGTTGCGCTAATCAAACAGTAACTTGATCCAGGACTGACTCGAGACGTTCTGTTGAACTTTGTTCTGATCTGTACACATTATTTTCCTTGGTTTGTTTTTCCTCACTTTCACCCTTCACTTGTTGTAAAGACTATATTATGTCTCTTATCTCTTTTTCTCGCTCTCAAACATGCATAAAGTTGATAAACGCCCACGCCAGCCAAAGTCATATCGGGTCTTGAATGCTTCTACACTCTTGTGATATCAGAAGCATCATGCCAAAGTAATCTGAGTTTAGGCACGTAAGAATTTTTTAAAAAACAGATTGAGAGTATTTCTTTTTTTATTGCCCAGATCATTGACTTTTTAAAATTAATTATATTTTTGGTTACATAATTAATGTGAATATTATTCCGAGAACTGGCCGAAGGAGCAAAAATATCTGTAGAAGGGTTTGAAAGTGGTGTTCATGATTCGATTTTTACATTTTCTGTAGAAAATGTCTGTGTTGAACTCACTCCCAAGATTCAGCGGTTTGCTGGGTTGCTTTTAGGGTAGGTGTAGGTGGTTGCTATGGTGTTTAATTGGTTTTAAGACTATTCTAGGTGGTTGCTAGGGTGTTTAGGTAGTTTAACGGCAATTCTAGGTGGTTGCTAGGGTGTTTGAGTTGTTGCTAGGGGGTTTAAGAGGTAATAAGACAGTTCTAGGTGGTTGCTATGGTGTTTGAGTGGTTGCTAGGTTGTTTAAGTAGTTTTAGGACAATTCTACAGTAGGTGGTTGCTAGGGTGTTTAGGTAGTTTAATGGCAATTCTAGGTGGTTGCTAGGGTGTTTGAGTTGTTGATAGGGGGTTTAAGTGGTTATAAGACAATTCTAGGTGGTTGCTAGTGTGTTTGGGTGGTTGCTAGATTGTTTAAGTAGATTTAGGACAATTCTAGGTGGTTGCTATGGTGTTTGAGTGGTTGCTAGGGTGTTTAAGTGGTTATAGGACAATTCCACAGTAGGTGGTTGCTATGGTGTGTAAGTGGTTTTAAGATAATTCTAGGTGGTTGCTAGGGTGTTTTGTGGGTTTTAGTGCACTGCTGGGTGGTTGCTAGAGTGTTTAGGTAGTTCAATGGCAATTATATATGGTTGCTAGGATAGAGTGTTTTAAGGGCATTGCTAGATGGTTTGGGTGGTTTTATGACAATTCTAGGTGGTTGCTAAGGTGTTTGAGTGGTTGCTAGGGGGTTTAACTGGTTTTAAGATAATTATAGGTGGTTGTTAGGGGGTTTGGGTGGTTTAAGGGCAATTCTAGGTTGTTGCTAGGGTATTTGAGTGGCTTAAGGCCGTTGCTAGGGTGTTGGAGGGGTTTTAGGGCAAATCTAAGTGGTTGCTAGCATTTTTAAGTGGGTTTTGGACAATTCTAAGTGGTTGCTAGGGTGTTTGAGTGGTTTTAGGGCAAATCCATGGGGTTGCTAGGGTGTTTGGGTGGTTTTAGGGCATTCCTGTGTGGTTTTTATGGTGTTTGAGTGGTTTAGGGCAATTCTAGGTGGTTTCTCTGGTGTTTGAGTGGTTTTTAGGGCAATTCTAAGTGTTCTCTATGGTGTTTGAGTGGTTTAATGGCAAATCTAAGTGGTTACTAGGGTACACGATTGGTTTTAGGGCAATTCTATGGGGTTGCTAGGGTGTTTGAGGAGTTTTAGGGCAATTCTAGGTTGTTTCAATGGTGTTTGAGTGGTTTTAGGGCAATTCTAAGTGGTTTCTATGGTGTTTGATTGGTTTAATGGCAAATCTAAGTGGTTACTAGGGTACAGGGTGGTTTTAGGGCTATTCTATGGGGTTGCTAGGTTGTTTGAGGAGTTTTAGGGAAATTCTAGGTGGTTTCTATGGTGTTTAAATGGTTTTATGACAATTATAGGTGGTTTCTAGGGTATTTGAGTGGTTTTAGGACAATTCTAGGTAGTTGCTGGGGTGTTTGAGTGGTTTTAGGGCATTCCTATGTGCTTTCTATGGTGTTTGAGTGGTTTTAGGGCAATTCTAAGTGGTTGCTAGGGTGTTTGAGGAGTTTTAGAGCAATTCTAGGTGTTTTCTATGGTGTTTAAGTGGTTTTAGGACTATTGTAGATGGTTGCTAGGGTGTTTGGGTGATTTTAGGGCATTCCTATGTGGTTTCTATGGTGTTTGAGTGGTTTTAGGACAATTCTAGGTGGTTGCTAGGGTGTTTGAGTGGTTTTAGGGAAATATTACGTGGTTGCTATGGGGTTTAGGTGGTTTTAGGGCATTGCCAGTTGGTTTTTAGGGTGCGTGAGTGCTTTTTTGGGTGTTTGGGTGGTTCTTAATAATAAATAAATTTCCCTGCTAAACCTAAAACCCACTGAAGAATAGGGGTGTGCGATATAATGATTTTTGATCGTGGATGATAAAAATGTCTCCACGATCTGCTTTTTAAGAAATATCGTAGTATCGTGCTACAGTCTCATATTCTTGCAGTTCTGGTGCCTCCATCTCAATATACTGTACAACGCCACATGCATTCACATCAGTGTTAACTCAGTGGTAGTGTTAAGGCCTGTTCACACCAAGAGCGATAACTATAAAGATAACGATATTAGCGTCCACACCAGCGAACGATATTGTCTGTTTATTCTAAGCGCACACGCGTCTGACGCTTTAAATTCTCCAGCTCGTTACAGCAGGATGGATTCTGATTGACTGTCAATGTTTTTATCATTCATCAGCTGGAAAAAAAATCGTTCTGAAAGTGATTCCAACGATATTGTTTCTCTGTGCCTTTATCGTTATACTTGTGGTGTGGACTCTGCTATTCTTTAATACTGAGAAAGATTTTTAGAACTATACCTTTATCGTTATCTTTATAGTTATCGTCCTTGGTGTGAACGGGCTTTACTCTCACAGGGCACTGTACTTATTCGCAGTCACAAAAGTACTTTTACTCATCTGCTATAAAGCCTTGCCGGTTAAATGTTTCATTTGCGCGCTGGTCTGACGTGCACTGAGTGCCGCGTACACCTGAACCGTGCGCACTAAAAAGCCTGTCAAACAGGGCCTGATTACTGAACTAAGTTATCTTTTGCGCTAATACTGTCAAAACACACAAGGTTTACATATAGACTAAGTTGGTTATGTCTACAATGAAAGTAAACAGTTGAGAGAAAAACGGATACGTATATTAGATGCGTCTAGCTCTCAAAGGGACAGTACTAAACATGCAGCCGACTATCATTAAAGGGATAGTTCACTCTAAAATGTAATTTCTGTCATTATATACTCACTCACATGTTGTCCCAAACCTGTATTAATTTCTTTCTTGTGCTGAACAAAAAAGAAGATATTTTGAAGAATGTGGGTAACCAAACAGTTGCTGGTCCACATTGAATTTGATAGTAGGAAAAAAATACTATGGAAGTCACTGTGGACCTGCAACTGTTTGGTTTTCCACGTTCTTCAAAAAATAATTTATGTTCAGCAGAAGAAATAAACTCCTTCAGGTTTAAAACAACTTTTGAGTGAGTAAATGATGTTATAAAAATAAAACACTATGACAGAATTGACAGACAGATGACAGAAGTTTTATTTTTGGGTGAACTATTCCTTTAACGATAATGAAACAACTCACTGACTGACAGCAGCTCTTGTTGAGTTTACCTAAACAGCTTCATGGAAACCACTGACCTGGTGTACTCTCTTGTAAACGGCTGTATATGTGCAAACATCTCGACAACCATCTCAAAGTTAAACTTTCTTTTGTGCAGTTGAAAGTTGGTTGGACTACATCCTGTTAAAGTCTTTCCACTTTCCGAGTCTGATCAAGACGTGTCAAACGTGTTTGTGTTGGATTGTCTGGTTAATCCACAGCAGCCATGCTGAGATCTCCTTCCCTTATATAACTAGTGACAATACTTAATCTGCTTATGAATCATGCATGATGCTTTGAATAATTTGCTCTCTTTGATGGGATCACTGTTTGTCACATAGTATTGTGACACGTAAACGCACACCCACCGACACACACACACACGGGTGTGGTTAAAGTGCTGAAGTAGATATAAAAATATTATAAGGAGGCGTGTGCTAACATTACTCACTCAGTCGAAATGACAATTAATTCCTTTAAGAGCAACACCCAATGACATTCAGAAAGAGAACCTATGTAGGTTTATTTTAGACCATTGGGACATTCACCTAATTATCTACTACTGAAAAATCACCAATAAGATCTCTTTAATACCGCACGCAGCCTTTTCTCCTAGAATGCAATGGAATAAAATGGAGAGAAACTCAAATCTGTTTAGTTTTTGTAGTTGGCACAGGAAAAAAAAACCATTTGATTTTTACAGATTTCTGGAGTCTAAATAGTCATTTGGGATGCAAAATATATTTAAAAGTGTGCTGTATTATCTGGAACTGTTTAAATGCACTAATTTTTGCTTTCTCTTTCCACATGAAGTGAATTATGTGACATTTACTGTGTAGAGAATATTGAATAAATGAGCAAGTCAAATGGTTTTGCATTTTCTCTAAAATCATTACTATAGCACTAATATATCTTATTTAATGCACATGCAAATGACAGTGCCACAGTCCATCTTAAAGATGTGAAATGTGAAAACCGAATTGTATTTGTTTGCATTGCATCGCTTTCGCAATGAGCTTCCACACTCATCTGTGTGTTTGCAGCATCTCTCTACATTTGTCATGGATAAATCAGAGTCCATTGCTACAGTAGATGACGCGATCAAGAAGCTGAAGCTGCTGGACTCCAAAGACAAAATCTGGACACAGGAAATGCTGCTGCAGGTGACGGACAAATCCATCAAACTCCTGGACTGCGTGACCAAGGTGAGCGGGATCTTTCCTTGTGTGCGCACATAGGCAAATTAATTGACTTTGGTAAAGTCAATATAAAATTCACACTATTTACTTTCTTAATCCATGTTCGTTGTCTTATTTTGAATGATTCATTGTTGCATTGCAATGAAATATTTTTTGTCTTTGTAATCTTTCATCATAATGTACTGTCGTTTGCACTGACGTCACCTAGGCCATGGCTTTTCAGTCAATTCTGGCCTATTTTGTCCTATAGAAAATCCTGTATGATACCGGGTTTGCACGTTTTTACCAGTTCAAAACCAATTTGCATCTTAAATGCTCAGTAAAAATTAAACGCACACTTGAGATCATGAAAATGAGAACCGATTGAAGACATTAGCATGTTCCACACCTGTTCATCAAACAAAGCCTCTTCTAACCCTATGGCCTAGTGTAATCTGATCTGATCTGGAATAACTGGATAGGGAGCATTTCGTCCGTGTGAATCGATTGTGATTATGCCATCATTATTCTGGTAATATGTGACCATAAATGCCAACATTACTAGATCTTTGACCTCATTAATGATTGCAATTATTTTTTTCAGGATCGAAGTGTCTTTTGTGTTTTCATAAAGTACTTACAGAAATGATTTAATTTTAATTGATTTAATTGACAGTTTAATTAAAATAATAAAAAAAAAAAATTAAATTAAATTAAATTAAATAAAACAAAATATATAATAATATAATATAAATAAAAAATAAAATAAAATAAACATTTCTGAGAGACAAGTTACAAGTAAATATTATATTTTTTGAGTTTTTGTACTTTGTGTTTATATATTTTAATTATATTTTTTTAACATTTTATTTTGCATTTAACCCTCTGGGGTCCGAGGGTGTTTTGGGGCCTGGAAAAGTTTTGACATGCCCTGACATTTGTGCTTTTTTTCAGTTGCTTACAAACATTTGAATGTCTAAAGTTTAATAACACTGTAATCAGCACAAACTGGGCTACAATAATATGTGAGCAGCATGTATGTACGTGATTGTGTTTTTGAGAAAACAACGTTTATGCGTGCTTAGTGAAAAACTACAATTTTAAAGTCACTGAAATAAGGCCATAAAACACATACAGAACATTTGATCACAAGACTTTTGAGAACAGGTCTTGAAGTCTAGAGTTTTTGCTTCAAAAGTATGTGAAAATCATCTTACTCACTCATTCACAGAAAACAATATATTGATTAAAATTTTCTAAGACACATTTTGTATTTAAATGCTGTATTACTCTTATATGTACGGTCAAGTATGAAGGAGCATTTTAGTTCTTTTCGCTGTCATCATTCAAATCTTCAAAAAGTTCCGCCGCCGGAACTCTCGACCCCAGGAGGTTAATATATAATATACATTTTCTTGATTTGCAGTTTCTCTTTATATTTTTTTAATAAATTTTTTAACAAGCATTTTAGGGTTAGGTGATATAAAGTTCATTTTAAAGGTCTAATTCTCCTTTCTTTCACTCAGGAAGAGCTTGAAAACTTTCCTCTGGCCACTGTCCATCATTGTCAGACGTTGTTGAACCAGACCAGATATCCGTCCGTCCTTCTGCTCATCTGTCAGGACAATGAACAACACAAACCAGACATTCACTTCTTCTACTGCGACGAAGTGGAGGTGAGACTCACACACACAAACTTGTAGACATAAGAAAAGTATCATGGTACTTGAAATGCATGACATTTGATGCATTTTAGGTTTAATCAGGTGCTGTTATTCTTCAGACATTATGAGAAATGTTGTATCCATAAGCAACAGCAAAACAAACACTCACGCACATACAGACACAATCATCAAACCTATGTGAATTTCATCTCTATAATCTCCCATGCCTGAACGATTAATAAAAACGGACCTTTACACCCCTGCAGTATGATGATAAACGCTATCGAGAGCTGCTTTCACTGGATCCGTGTGTGTGGTTGTGTTTTAGGCAGAGATGGTGCACGCTGACATTGATAGCGCTCTGGGAGACAACACACGCGGCAAGAAGACGCGACCGCAAACGCTAAAGTGAGTCCCAGCTCTCATAGACACAAACAAACGCTACTGGAGTGGTTTTTAAATAACTAATTACTAGCCAGAATGACTGACACCAAGTTTCACAACACTTCTACCCACTGAACAGACTGTATGTCTACTGACGTCCTAAAGACACGTAACAGGATCAGCAGATAGTAAAGCCACATTTACTTTAAGGTTGCTGTGTGTAATAGTTGTTCATTTATTTAGGGATACTACAGTATCAGCGCTGGGCTTTAGTTACATTCTGACTTCAGGTGTGATTTTCTTCCTTAAAAACCGGTTACAGGTTCATCAGAGATAGTAGACTGTACAGCTATTCACACACACACACACACACACACACACACACATATTAGCTCCATTGTAAGTGACTAATGAGAAGTGCACAGGAGACGCAATTCACAATTGATTTAGCATGCTAAGCTTACAAAGAAATTCCCATAAAATACACAAATATTGAGTAAAATAGTACATTTTTAATTAGATCAAACAATTTTGATACTTTTTAGTATTGATTTAGTTCTATTTATAATCAACACTGCCCGCATTCTCCACCACCTGAGCTCATCACAAGCAGTTTGTCTCTGCAAATTGTATGATAGGAAGGCAAAGCCTATCATTTGGCCAAAATGAGCCATCATTAAAAGCTAGGGGTGGTAGTTTTAAGCAATTGCTAGGTGGTTCTTAGGATGTTTCGCCACATAAATTCCTACTGTGTCATATTTGATACACACATTTCTAAGGCATCTAAATTATCAATATGACCAAAACCATGCTGAAAAACCGGTTTTACACAAACACTACATGCCTTCTGTCATCTGATTGATAGTTTATACTTTTTTAGCGAGTAAAAGGCCTTGTAAATTGTAAAAAAAACATCCTCTGTTAGGTTGTTGTACACTTGTCTTTTTACTGTGAAATCTTTAGTGATTTTTATAAAGCAAGCATGAGAATAACTTTTATATTCCCTAGTAAAAAAGTAATACTTTTAATTTGCATTTATGTCATACAAAGTATCGTTCAAATCTATTAACATATTTACTGACATTACACTCGAGACTTACACATATTAGAGTACTACTAGTACACAATGCACATTTCTTAATATTAAGCCTAAAATGTGTTTTAATGTCACTACTGATGAGGATTGTATGATCTTTCAATAATATCGGCCTTCAAATGCAAGATATTTAAAGTGTACGTGAAGTATACTTGCAATAGTTCCACTTTAGCACAATCGAATATACTTAAGTATATCTTTAGTTGGATTTAAATTTCAATTAAAGTGCATTAAGCCCAAGAGTAGTTGTTCCAATTTAGCAGACTTAAGTATATCAGTTTAGTATACTAAAAGTACAACTGCAGGGTATTTTTTATTACGTACATAAATATGTAAATGTATTTGTAGTATACATTATCCATACATCTCATTTTAGAAAAGTATGACAACTGATATTCATAAGTATTTTATAGAAGTAGTCTGCTCTACTCTTATAAAAATTTCATTGATTTACATTACAAGCTATTAGAAATGTATCTTTTTGGGCATATAAATATCAGAAACAGTCCCAAATTGCATATTTTTGTTCAGTTTGGGCCTCCTCAAGTATGAACTCCATATTATCACTATATAACACTATATGAACCATAAAAGCCTGATATATCAAATATGATACTCAACAAAAACAACAGCAAAAAAATATGCTACAACTTTTTTTGTAGATTATTTAATATTTTGTCTAAAGATTCAACAAACTTTTCCATTTCACAAACTTGGACTATTATTTAATATGTCAGTAGGGCTGTGAATCTTTGGGTAGACAGCGAATCGATTCGATTCACGATTCATAGGTTTTCAATTCGATTCAAGAATGATTTTTGCAAATTCAGAATGATTCAATTCGATTCGATTAACGATTCGATTCTGCATTCTTTAAGTGCATTCACAGGATTATTTAAATGCTTCCCCTAAATTCTTTAAATGCTTAGTCAGGGGGCAAATTACACTTCTTTTTTTTTTACAAGGAATTCTTTTCTTATCTCTTACTTTGAATTTGCTATAAGAAATCAAATACACTTCTGGACAATAATCAAATCATTTGTAATCTATATATTTTTTTCCTAATGGCAATTTTATGATCGTTTTATATACTACAAACAATTATTAAAATTTTCTGCACAGAATTAGGTAGAAAATATACTTTATAGTTTCTGTACTGTAATAAATGATATGTCAATTAGCACTGCATCATTCAAAAATTTTATTTATTTATTGTGCTTATTGTCTTAACGTTTCAGTTGATTCTGCTTTGTATACAGTTTATCTGCAGATATAGCCTGGCACGTCTATGAGCGCGAGATCACTTCTCTTTCAGTGCGAAAACATCTTTATCTCATTTTCATTTTCATAAAATGCTATAGTCTTTAACTTTTCCTCTCCATCGGCGAATTATGATTCTGAAAGAAAACGCGCCCGATGTCTGTTTGCTATTGTTAGAACTAATTTCTCATTCAATGGAACTGTGCGTATGCTTTAGACGCTTACATTTTTGCTCTGTCCAATAAATGCGCAGCCTTCGACTGCTCAGGTAATGTCGTCGGCATGACTGAGAGCCATTGAAAGAACTACAGAAAAGTAAAACTACTTCACTTTAGCATTACTGGCCACGAGTACTAAGGAGAGATCACACATCAGCTGCTCAAAAAAAGTGTCAGTGAGACGAACGAAGCGCGAGCGCAATCCTGTGACAGTCACAGGCGGTAAATAGTGGAGCGCGTGAAGGAGAGATGCGAGGGCACGAACACTGTTCAAGGTCTCCATTAATTCGTGCTTGTAGTAATTTAATGTGTATATATTTTGAAAGCATTGAATTGCGATAGAAATCGCGATTCACTCGATTCTTAGCGTTTTAAATCGACTACTGTCTGAAATCGGCGATTCACGAATCAAAAATCCATGTTGCAAGATCGATGCATTGCATTGTCAGGATTTGTAATCGATGCATCGAGAAAACGAGTGAATCGTTACAGCCCTATATGTCAGGCTTTGCAGGGTCGAGGGCACTTCTAGGTGGTTGTTGGGGTGTTTGAGTGGGTTAAGGGCATTGCTAAGTGGTTGTAAAGGTGTTGCTAGTCAGTTTTTAATTAGATTAGACCAACTTGGATTCTTTTTAGTACTGAATTAATTGATTAGTTTATAATTTAGAAGTTTATAATTGACATTGCCCGCATTCTCCACCATCTGAGCTCGTCACATTGCATTAAGGGATTGCATTCTCAACAAATTATACGTGCTGACAAGGGTAATTTCGGGCAAATCCTAAACTTTGCCAAAATTATCTATGTTTAAAGTTGCTAACTACCTTTTAGTCTGCCTTAAAATACTTCCTATGTAGGCTGCAAACTAAGTTTTTGAGCACAGGCATTTTCTCTCTCCTCTACACCAGGATGAACCAAGAAAAGATGAAACACCAACGGGAGAGCATCATCCCGGCCTCTGAGCCTAGAAATCCTGGCCCTGGGGTCAAGGGTCGCGTAGCAGCTACGGACATGAAAGGTGCCAAACACACAGACGCAAAATGCCTCTATGCTTACGTTTACAGTAAATGCATGGATCGTAAATACTCTGCATGTTTGTCTCAGATGAACTGTCGATGCAGGACCCCGAGTCCAATATGAAACTGGCCCAGCGGATCGAAAAGGACGTGGTGAGTGCCTGCGTATCACTGGATATCCACACACGTAAAACACACTCAACCATTGAGTGTATCAGATTCGTGTAATGCTGTAACTCAGGCCGTGTGTTTTCACTCTGTGTGTGTCATTCAGCAAATCCTGAACTGCACTCTAGACGACATCGAGATCTTCATTGCACGTCTTCATAAAGCGGCAGAGGCTTTCGTGCAACTCAACCAGCGCAACAGAAGCAAGAAAAACAAAAAGAGAGGACCGGCAGGTACATATGCATTTCATTTAACGCAGCATTCGTTTATTCATTAGACAAAGCACTTATTAGCTTGTTATGCTTAGGAAAGCAACACGTGTAAATACATTTACATGCTTTGCTAAACTAACATGATTCTCATGTGTGTGTGTTTTAGAGGGAATGCTAACACTACGAGCTAAACCTCCATCAGAAGGCGAGTTTATCGACTGTCTTCAGAAGTTGAAACTCTCTTTCAATCTGCTGGTGGGTTTCTCCTGTCTCTCATTGCTCCTAAACTGAAAAAAAAATGCCTTTAAACATAAATACACAATGTTTTAACTCATGTAAAACTGCTGTGGTTTTATTTAAAAGATCATCTGGAATATTTGCACTCGAATGTAAACATTTTATGACATGCTGAAAAAAACAAGAGCAAATTTCGTTATTAAAAAAATTGGTTGTTTTTAGTTTAAGTGACAATTTATGTAAGAATTGTTTTATGGATGAAATACAGGCAACTTTATTTCTGCTCAGTTTCATGAAAGAGGCCCATAATGTGAGTGAGTGAAGTGTGTTGACGGTCTGTGTGCGCTCTCTACAGGCCAAACTGAAGAAACACATCCAGAACCCCAGCGCTGCAGAGCTCGTGCACTTCCTGTTTGGACCACTGGAACTGGTGAGGAACTGAACACATGTACAAAATAAAAACACACCATAAACTTCTCTTGCTTTTATTATAGAAATTGATGCTTAGAATTACGTCAGACTAAATAAATGCTAATGTTACCGCTAAAAGTCAGCTTTTTGGATTTAATAATAATAAAAAAAAGAATTAAAATTGCAAACAAAATAAATAAATAAATAAATAAAGACAATTAAAAATGCAAATAAAATATAAATAAATGCTAATGTTATTGCTAAAAGACAACTTTTTGGATTTAATAAAAAAAAAAAATACAAAACTAAAATATATTTATACAGTTTTTAACTTATTTTAGTGTTATATAAGCTATATATACAATTTATATTTTATATATTATGTAACATTATTTTGTATAAAGATTTTTTTCTTTTTTGAAAGTAGTAATTATTGTATTATATATATATATATATATATATATATATATATATAATATAAATAACCCTAAATAAGTCATCTTAGATGAATCAATAATTGTAAATAAATTAAATCATTATGAATCTTATTTACCTTTGAGAACACCCGAAAAAATTGCCTTTTGACAGTAGCACAATAATATAATAGTAATAATTATAATCATCATCATCATCCTGTTTGGTATAACAACAGAATGCAATGGTGTATAACAGGCCTCATTCAATCATAATGTGTACACTTTGTACACAGCTCTTGATTACTAAAAAACTTGTTTGTCTGTGAATTCAGATACTGCAGAGTTGTGGCAGTCCCGAGCTGCCGCGTGCGGTCATCTCTCCTCACCTGTCCCGGGACACAGTGGACTTCCTGAGAGGACACCTGACTCCCAAAGAGATGACCATCTTTGAGCTGCTGGGAGACGGTTGGACGCGGCCCAGGTGATGATTCAGCCGCTGTGGATGTGTTACAGGAGTGTGTGTGTGCCAGTGGTAAACAGATACATCGAGCTGCGTAATCAGCCAGTGTTTCTCATTTTGAGATGATCAGTATCAGATGATGGTAGTTCCCTCTTGTGTCAATCCTAAAATTGGCATTTCAATGGTTAAATAAACAGGATTACTTAGGTTTACTGGGAATTGAGCAAATAATGTAAAGTTTTTAATTTTAGCAGTTTTGACTAGTGATTAGGGATGCACCATACTGGCCTCCTGTACTCGTACTCGTACTCGTTAAAATGCCCCGATACCAAACGCCGATACCACACAGCATGTGATAAGCGCCATATTTAAACAAAGAAACACTGACAACAGACAGCAGAAAGGAGTTATGGATGTCTACTACGAAGTATATGTATGCAATGAATATAACGTTAAACATTCAGTATTAACGCCTGTATAGCTGATGTGTGCGAACTGATAAACAAAGCGCGCTGAGTGGATTGAGCGCGCGGCGGCGCACATGCGCGAGCTTGTCGAGTGAATATACCTTTCTCACAGACATCATTGGAAAGTTCCCTAGAAGATAAATAATCCCAAAATAACCCTAAATGAATAACATCTTTTTTCATGTTTAAATTTGAGGACACCCCAAAATGGGCAGATTTATCTAAATTCTGGCTGAGCTATGTTGTATAACTTGTATAACTGTTGTATAATTGTATAAGTAATTAGTATATTATATTTTATGTTGTTATATGTATCCTTTTTTTAGAAATTGATTAAAATTACTACAGACCAAAACCTTAATGCTAATGCTACAGCAAAGACAACTTTTAGCATTTTATAAAAAAATAATTAAAATTACAAAAAAAAAAAAAAATTATTAATCTTTAGTATATTGAGCAGAAAACTTTCTCAACTGATGCAGCTCTCCGGTGAATTTTAAGTATGTACAGAGGGCACTACAGGTTTATGTATGTTATTAGTTGTTTCAGACGTCTGTTGAAAACCTGCCTATCACATTTATTGATAGGTAGTGTTGTGGGCGTTGCATTATAACAGCCCTTTGTTACAGTCATCAGTGAGACAGAATAACCATCTTTTCCTCACATGTATTAAATCCTGTAGATATTTTGTATTTCTGGTGTTGCTACTAATAGGAATTTAAAATGAGGGAATATATCTAAAAGTCCAGAACAATGGTTTACAAGCTGTTTACAAATAATATTACAGATGAGGGGTCTGTTTGTCACACAGTAGAGTTCCCTAGCAGCTGTTTTGGAAGCTGATTTCTATTGTCTAGTTCATTTTTTTAACCTGCCCTCAAAACTAAAATACCCACATCATCATATTTATGCAATAACAACGGGGTAACAAATGAACAGAAGAAAACCACACTAGCTTTCATATATGAACCAACTATATAATAAAGGTATATCTGAACAGACAAGTTAAACAGCATTCAGGTTAAGGGTGTTAATGTCAGGTCTCAAAATACAGTTTATGCAGTTTATCCATTACTTGTAATCTATCTATCTATGTACTGTATGTTACATTTGGCTGTTTCATCAAATGTTTGTTTTGCAATTGTTTTACTTTCTGGCTTAAATTTCTTTCTTGTTTGAATTTTTACATTTTAAAGTCTTTCACTGCAGATGCAAACAAACTCTGATATTTTACATTTATACTCATAATCAAAAGCAAAAAGTGAAGAAATTTTTTAGATACCATGTTCATGACCAGCATGTATTAGATCTCAAATCAGATGTCTATTATGATGATGTCTGTTCTCCAACAAAACATTTATTTAATTCTGTTATTAAAGTACATGATCCTGTCTCGCACAGCTACAATAATAACACGTTACATTGCATTAATTGCTTATATGTTATATAATTAAACATACACAGCCCAGGCCCAGCAAACCATCAGCACTGTAAATCCAAAAATATGGTGAAAAAGGTGAATAATAAAAAAAAAAAA
>NW_015666482.1:583970-598371 GCF_001515625.1 Sinocyclocheilus rhinocerous
AATAGATTTTGGTTTGACTGTATCTATTTGATAAATGAAGTTAACCAACTAACATTATACATACCCTTTTGGTTTCTGTACCCAATATTTAAAAAATTTACAAATGTAATAAAAATATAGGTATCGGCATCGGTATCGGCAAGTACCAAAAATAAAAGTATCGGTATCGGGCGAGTACTGGAAAAAGTGGTATCGGTGCATCCCTACTAGTGATCGATCTATATAATGGCTGATATTATTATTATTATTATTATTATTAGATATATCTTATGTTATCTTTAGAATGAATGAATAAATACATTTTAAAATCAAAATGTCAAAATAAAATATCTTCTCTCTAGATAAGCATCAGTCATTGGAAATTGTGAATTTTGAGCAATTATGCAATATTTTTTAATTTGAGCAGTTTTGACTAGTGACCAACAGACATGAGTTTTTTCAATGGCTGATATTATTATTATTATTATTATTATTATTATTATATATATTAATATAAAACATTACAGGATATATTTTACTATCTCTTTAGAATAAATAATTTTAAAATATCAAAATAAATATATTTTCTCTAGATTAGCCGGAATCATTGAAAAAAACAATTAGTATGTATGTGTTATTGTGAATTAAATAAATATTGTGTAATATTTTGGATTTTAGCAGTGTTGGCTAGTGATCAACTGATATTAGTTTTTTTAAAGTCTGAAAAAAATTATTATTATTATTGGGTGTATTTAATGTTATCTCTAACTAACTAACTAACTAAATAAATAAATAGATCAAAATCAATCAAAATAAAATATTATCTCTAGATTAGCATCAATCATTGAAAAAAAAAACAGTATGTACGTTTGATTGTGAATGATTTTTATATTTTTTAATTTTAGCAGCGTTGACTAGTAATCAACTGATGTTTTTTAATGGATGATATTTTTATTGTATGAAATAATATGGGATATATTTGATGGTATCTCTTTAGAATGAATGAATGAATGAATAAAGAAAGAAAGAAAGGTGTCAAAATAAAAATGATCCGTCTCTAGACTAGCATCAGTCGTAGAAAAACTGATCAGTCTGTATGTTGTCTGATTCTGGGCGTGTCTTTGTGTATCTTAGAGCTGATTGGCCGAAAGATCAGTGTGCTCCTCTGTACGTCCCAAAGTTCCGGAACGGCTGGGAGCCGCCGCTGGAACTGTTCCGCTCATCGCCGTGGGAGACAGAGACCGCCGGTGCGCCGGTGCAGACAGAATACAGACCCAAAGAGGTGAGAGCGATGAAACATCCCCATCTCTTCTGTGTGAAAACCTCCTCTCTGTATTAAATGCATATCGTCTTTTCCATCTCAGTTCTATGGATCACAGTCATCGCTCTCTTCAAACGGGTGAGTTAATTGTCATGTCTATATCTAAGAAACTTTGAGGTTTTGATCTGTAGTAAACATGAGAAAAAAGGCACTTCTTGTGTTTAAAAGGTTAAAAACCTTGATTATTTTTTGGCTGGTCACATTTGGACATGTTTTAAAAATGACTGAGACCCAACCAAAGAACACCTTCTGCAAATGATTTCATGAGGTCCTTCCAGCAACGAGGTAATTCCAAGATGTTTCCCTCTGATCTAGAATTAAATTAGAATTTAAGTGAATTGTGTCATTCAAACTAAAATGACTATTTCATCTTTTTTGGCTAAAACTAATATACATTCAGACAATCATCGTATATTTAATCAAAATAGTTCAGGAATAAATGGTGTCTTTTAGTAAATGTCAGTTTTTAGCAAGTTGTCACATGAAGTTTTCTACATTTTATAAATTACAATTTCATTGGGCCAAAACAATGGCATTCCACGAATTTGGTGTTTTATTATTTTTTCATAAGTTCCCATCACCCTGGTTCCCTCATCAAAAACCCAATAGCATTTTTCTATTGGCTTTTGGATTGTTGCAGAAAATAAGATGTGTAACCAACAAAACTTTGATTCCTACATATTTTAATCATGATAATCATCACGACTGATAACTTTTGAAGCCTAAATACCTTTGCCAAAAGTAAAAAGCTAAACACAGGCTATAAGTGAAGTCACATGACTTCAACGTCACCACTGATTAGCTTCCCTCAACATTTTCGGTCTTTGTTTGAGTTCGAGTAGTTTTATTACAGCGATTATAAAGCGACTAGATGAGTTCACCTGTTCAGTGTGTTGACATTTAATGTCGCAGACAACCTCTAGACCCATTTAGACACTTTTTTGCAACCGCCTTGTTCAAGACAAGTAAAAGCTTTTAAAATCAAAGAGGGAATACTGATGCATTATATTTTGTAGAATAAAACATGAAAACAAACAAACCTTATTTCAGGCATTTAAAGGGATAGTTCACCCAAAAAGAAACATTCTGTCATTAATTACTCACCCTCATGTCGTTTCAAACCCGTAAGACCTTCGTTCATCTTCGGAACACAAATGAAGATATTTTTGATTGACATGCATGTGCGTGCATCGTGGTACTCTCGTGAATGGCGGAGACTGACTGAAGGGAAGAAATTGTTGAATAAAATGGTTATTTTTGTTTTTCTTTGCACACAAAAAGTATTTTCGTAGCTTCATAAAATTACAGTTGTCACATGAACTATTTTAACGATATCCTGACTACGTTTGTGTGCGTTGATCGTGGTAGTACCCTTGCTGTCTATGGGAGGGTCAGAGAGCTCTCTGATTTTATCAAAAATATCTTAATTTGTGTTCCGAAGATGAACGAAGGTCTTACAGGTTTGGAACGACATGAGAGAGTAACTATTCCTTTAACCCAAAGTCCCATTCAAAAAACCCATTGACTTAATGACGATGGAACCAGAAGTGCTAAAATTCAAACTCATTTCTGGGTTTTGGCCTACAAGAATACATCATCCCTGCAGCACTTTATTAAATAGCATATTTTCTATTAAATGGCAAGATTTCTTTTCATTTCCTTTTGATAGTTCCAAAATCATTGTGGCAACCTGCCCCTTTCAGTGTGATAGTAATGGTAAAGGGAATGCTGAATGACTTTCGCTCCATGTGAAGATTTTGTTTCTGATCAGCTTGTTGCGCTCATGTTTTTTCCAGGTCTTTCTCAACGTCTCCTGCTTCTCGCAAGTATGCAAAGATCCGCTACCACTTTGTGGCACGTAACGTAAATGAGCTGTCGGTGCTTCAGGACGAAATTCTGGAGGTATGAACATGGCCGTACCCAGACTTTGAAAATTTGTGAGGTCTTCCAGGCTTTATAACGGCAGTGAATGGCTGCCATGAGTTTGAAGCTCAAAAAAGTGCATCCATCCATCATAAACATACTCAACATGGCTCTGGTGGGTTAATAAAGGCCTTCTGAAGCGAAGAATAATTTACACTTTATAAAGTAAAATAATGAACTTTAGGCTCAAACAGCCATACAGATCCGACACCCCGATTCGACTGGTGATATGATGGGGGTTGGTGTTAAAGAATTGTGTTATAAAAACCCCTACAAATACAACTCATTATATACACTATAAACACTTTTTTTTGATGTTGATAACATTTATGACAGATAATATCATGATAATTTTCGCTTTTCCGTTACCGAATGTCGTATCCTGTCAGCAAAAACCTGTCCATGGGCTTTTTTGATTGCTTTCAGTTTTAAGTGCTGGCGATGCAGTTGCCAGATATTGATACTAAAACAAAAAAATAAATAAAAATAAACCGAAACTATTTCCAATCTTTTGCAAATAAGATAAAGATATCGCTGACTCTAAACGGCAACTTCCTATTTTATTAACTTTCTAAAGTGTTAAATTAAGTGGAAAAGACAAGTCCAAAAACGCTTATAATAGCTGGATCTGGCAACACAGAGGCTGCGCCCACGCCTTCACTCACAACTCTCTCAAGCCTTGTTCACTCCACCAATGTCTCGCAGCGATCATTTTCATAACAGGGACGCTAAACATTCTTGCAAACTGTCTAAACTGAATTATACATGTCATGCAGGGATTCATAGGAGGAGTTTAACAGCAAATTAGTCAAAGAACAAAGTTTATTTTTGAACATGAAAAATTTACCGAGGTCCGGACCTCGGTGGCCTCATAGCTGGTTACGGGCCTGAGTATGAAGACTGTGAAAAATCACGTTTAACATCTCAAGTGCTTCTCAAAGACAGCAATGAGATTAAATTGAGCTCTAATGGAGATGATTCTCAAGATGATTCTCCTGAGAAAGTTGTTTCCTCTCAAATCAGTCTCAAATTGTCTCAAAAGTCAGAGATCTCATTATGAACTCTAACATTTCTCATCAAATTCCCAAAAGATGAGCTGATCTTTGCTGCTATGCACATTCCTTTGACAAAAAGCACTTGCTAAATTTGGTGCAATACAAGTTGTGTTCTGAAGGAACAAATGGTTGTGTGTTTTAAGGTGTTGGAGGATGATAAGCAGTGGTGGAAGCTGAGGAATCGAAGTGGACAGGCGGGATACGTGCCCTATAATATCCTGGATGTGGTAAAACTGGAGGACCCTCAAACTATGATTGACCCGCCATACAGTCCAGGAATACCTTACAGTCCGGTAAACACATTTACACAGTACAACAGCAGAAAAACAAGTCATTTTTGATCATTAAAAATACTAATGAATCATTATTTTGTCTCTCACACAGCCATACCGTGGACAGTCGCCCTCCGGCTCAATGGGCAGTGAAAAAGACAGTGAGTTTGAGACAAATATACAAGATTAATAAGATCAGATTCTGTGTATTTAACATGTTTCTTCACTGTCCTCAGGTCACACTCACCAGATGGATAAAGTGAACGATGAGCTGCTCATGTTGATCAGTGGAAATAAGATTCAACAACCCACGAGGAACTTCAAGGTGGTGCGTCAGTCTACTGTCCCGCTGGCCTTTGACTCCAGCCCGGCCGAGGTCACCACCTGGCTCAAGGCCAAGGGCTTCTCCAAACCGTGAGTCAAATAAAATGTTTTTACAGAGAACTCCTTAAAGGGTTAGTTCACCCAAAAATGAAAATAAGCCCATGAATTACTCACCCTCAAGGCATCCTAGGTGTATATGACTTTCTTCTTTCAGACGAATCCAGTCGGAGTTATATTAAAAATTGTCTTTGATCTTCCAAGCTGTTTAATGGCAGTCAGCGGGTGTTGCAGTGCATCAGTCCAAAAGAAGTGAAATAAAGTGCATCCATCCATAATAAAAAGTGCCTCACATGGCTGTGAACAAAGACCTCCTGTAGCGAATCGATGCATTTTTGTAATAAAAATATACATATTCAAAACATAATAATCACTTTAATCTAGCTCACGCTCACTGTTGTACACGGAAGCAGTTCCGGGCGGATGACGTAAGATGTCGGCATTGCGGAAGCGCAGGGGAGAGATCAAAACGAAACAATGGTCACTTATTATAAGTACAAAACGAGGATTTGTAAAGAAGAATGTCAGAGGATTTCGATATAAGCCAAGAGGAGACTGGTTTTCCTTTGCTAAAGTAAGGAAACTTTGCTTCCTTTGCTCCTGTAAACAAACGTTCGAGACTAGCATACCTCAGAGGCGCGCGCGCTGCGCATACGTGCTTTCACGAGACTCACCGGCGCATGCGCAACGCCGACATCTTACGTCATCCGCACAGAGCTGCTTCCGTGTAGGACTGTTGGAGCAAGCTACATTAAAGTGATTATTACATTTTGAATATGGATATTTTTATTACAAAACTCATTGATTCGCTACAGGAGGCCTTTGTTCACCCCCCGAAGCCGTGTGAGGTACTTTTTATTATGGATGGGTGTGCTTTATTTCACTTCTTTTGGACTGATGAACTGCAACACCCGCTGACTGCCATTAAACAGCTTGAAAGATCAAAGACAATTTTTAATATAACTCCGATTGGATTCATCTGAAAGAATATACGCCTAGGATGCCTTGAGGGTGAGTAAATAATGGGCTAATTTTCATTTTTGGGTGAACTATCCCTTTAAGTCTTCTGAACTATGTATTAAAATAAAATAATTGATTTACTTTATAATTTATTTCTTTTCTTTTTTTTTTACTGAACTCGATCCTAAACTATAAAATAAAAAGAACTTTAAAATTAAAAGAATCCTTTATTCTGAAAGTCTTCTAAACTATGAAAAATATTCAGATAAAATCAAAAATGTATTTACTGAGAATTCATCAAGCCTTCTAAACTATAAAGAATATATTGAAATACATACAAATTATTCTTACACATTAAGACCTCATTAAGCCTTCTAAACTATGAAAAAAAAAATCTTTATTTTATTTTATTTTATTTTTTACTGAAAACTCATTAAGGCTACTAAACTATGAGAAATATTAAAAATACAATTTTATTTTTACCTCATTAATCCTAAATAATAAGAAACGTTTAAAACATACAGTTTATTTTTACTGAGAACCCAAAGCCTTTTAAACTATAAAGAATTTATTAAAATAAAATACTTTATTTTTACTAACTTAAGCCTTATGCACTGTGAAAAATTATATTAAATTTTTTTTTTCTTTCTAAAAACTCATTAAGCCTTCTAAACTATGAAAAATATATTCATTTTTTTACTGAAACGTCAAGCGTTCTAAACTGGAAAAAAATTTTTTATATTTTTTTCTGTGAACTCATTAAAGGGGTCATATGATGTTGCTAAAAAGAACATTATTTTGTGTATTTGGTGTAATGAAATGTGTTTATGTGGTTTAAGGTTAAAAAAACACATGCCTTCACGACATTGTGGCGGCAACAACAATACTACAGCGAGAATAAAAGTTACGCCTTCTTTCGTTGCGTGAACATTTGGGCGGCGTTATGCAAATCTTCCCACATCGTGACGTAGATATGTGGGGGCGTGTTAGAACGAGCCATTTTAGGTAGGCGTGGTTGACTCTTAACTTTTATAAAGAATATCTCTTTGGATTTGAGACTATAGTCTTTGCAACTTTACAGATCTTCTTTATGCACCAAGAGCTTGTAACACTCCAAAGAGAAAGGAAAAATCGCATCATATGACCCCTTTAAATGTTTTAACAAATATATGAATTAATCCTAAACTGAAAACATTAAAATGAAATGAAATTAAAATGATTTTTTTTTCTGAGAACTCATTAAGCTTTCTAAACTTTGAAAGATATTCAAATAAAAATATAAGCGATAGTAAACAAAATGTAATAATAATAAAAAAATAAAATAAAAAAAAGACCCCATGAAATGCTAAAAGTAACAAATGTTGAGAAATGAGTCCATGCTGTGTGTCTGTCAGGACGGTGGAGCGTCTGGCCATCCTGACCGGCGCGCAGCTCTTCTCTCTGAATAAAGATCATCTGAAGGCCGTGTGTGGAGACGAGGGATCTCGCGTCTTCAGCCAGATCACAGTCCAGAAATCACAACTAGAGGTCAGTGACACTTCACACAGACTGCACTCAGCACCACAGAACTCTTCTCATTTGTCTTTTCTCTCTTCATCAGAAGAGTCGAGGAGATTCAGAACTGCAAGAGATTCTGACTAAACAACAAGAGAAAATTTCGTCTGCCCCCTAAACACTCTCACACAGACTGTCAATCAAACAGTCACCTGGTAACAGTAACCGTCAACCAAACCCACCAATGAAATTCAGCCACACTGTCGACCAAACGTCTAATCCAATATATTTTTTAATTGTGTATTTATTGTTGGTGCTTTTTATTAGTGCATGTACGGACCTTATTGTAATTTATCCACATACGTTATCTGGTTCATGCTGGAAAATACTTACTGCTCTTTATTGCATGAAAACAATGTATGGGTGAATCTCATGAAAACATGTACAGGTCATGCTTCAAAATTAAAAGAAAAATTATGAACGATAAAAATAAAGGACTATTAACATTTTATTTTTGCGTTTTCATGTCATTTTAACCACAATTGCTCAAAGTAGACTTTTTCTTTAGAGTTTTTATGTAATTCTCAATTATTAAATAGCATGTAGTGACTTGTCACCTCAAAATCCAAAGAAAAATTATGAAAGAAAAATGACTATTTTAGGACCCTTTTTTGTTATTTTTGCATTTCCGTGTCATTTTATCCACAGCTTCTCAAATGCACACATTTTGAGTTTGTCATTTTTGATGATTCCTGTTTTAAGCTGAGGTGAAATGCAATATGTATAGTGCAAAAATGTAAATTTAAGCAAAATACACATCTTTCTTGTAGTGGTTCAGTGTGATTCGTACATGTTGACAGGTGAGATTCACCCGTGTCTGAGCGGAGTGAATGTTTTCTGGGGTTTGATGTATGATTGCATCTGTGACATTGGTTTTTGAAAGAAACAAATGTAAATAATGTGCTAAATTCAGTCGCATCATGCATGTTCCGATGCTGATCATTATATCGAATGAATGAAGCGAGAACAGTACATTTATCAGCTGGATTCATGCACGTCTTTTTTTTAATTTGTATAAAGCGCATTTAGAGACTTTGATCTTACAGTATGTGGTTTAATCACAATAGAGACACTTTAAAAAGACACACAGATGAGATTTAATCAGTTTAATCAGATAACAATTGTAGGAAATCAAATTAAATGTCATATTAAACCGGAAGTAGTATTATCCTCTGCTAGTTTCTCCAAATGTTATTTATAAAAACCAAATCACTGTATTGTAAATTTCAGAAATAAAGTGACTACTAAAAAGATTGTGCCTCAGAAATTACCCTCAAAATATTCAATGCATCTAGCAACTATGCAAATCTAAAATTCAGCGATTGTAATCCAGCAATCACACAACTTCCAGGTACATTCAAGCACGTTCTTGTACCTTCAGATATGTCCTAGGAGCGAGAGACATACAATTCAGTCTCTTTAAAACACATTCAAAGTGCCACAATTACCCTTCAAACACCAAAAACAGAAGTGCTATGTGTCATTTTGGCAATCTGATAGACTGGTCTTTTAGTTATGAGACTTTTTAACGCCTATTCTGCGACATGCTTGCTCTGATTGGTGGATTCTACTCAGCTTTTCATTTTTTAATGCAAGCAGAAGTGAGGTTTTATTTGTTGAGGTACGCATCCAGCCAGAGTTCTCCAGATTTTTCCAAAGACCTGAGAGGAGAGTAATGGTACAGTTAGTGCTGAAGCATCTGCCAGTGAATGCATGCAAAATATGAATATTAATAAGAATGAATCATTCATATATAGACACTTCATAATCCAATCAATTCCCAAATGGATAAAATCAACTCCCACTATGTTTTTCCTGGTTTCACTCAGTAAATGTCACAAACTCTTCTGTTGTGTGCAAAAACTGTGTTTGGGTTTAAATTGACCCACATTGGTTTCCATGCAATTTGCAAAATAAAATAAAATAAAAAAATAAAATAACACTAAAGATTAATTTACAAACAGAAACCCCCTATTATAGCTTGTTACAGACCAGGGTTATTATAGTTAACTAAAACTAAAAACCATATAAAAAAAACAAAAACAAGAACATTTTCATTACTTGAAATAAATTAAACTTCAATAATATTTTGTTTAACTAAAATAACTAAACTAAAATAAAAAATTAAAAAAATTATATAGACTTAAAGGAACACTCCACTATTTTTGAAAATAGGCTCATTTTCCAACTCCCCTAGAGTTAAACAGTTGAGTTTTACCATGTTCGACTTTCAGAGACTTAAAATAAGTTGTGAGAAATGTATTATTTTTTTATTGTGTTATTTCGATCGTGCTAGGGGTCAATTTGACCCACATATTTTTGTTCAAAATGAGCTGCAAAGTCACAATATACACTGAACAAAATTATAAACGCAACACTTTTGTTTTTGCCCCCATTTTTCAGTCTGATATCCTACACGTTTATAATTTTGTTCAGTGTATATATATTTTTTCATGACTACTTATAATGACTGTTTGCACACTAGGGTGCAAATAACTACAGTATCATATACATGTTTGTGTCCATTTTCTGTTGATTATGGCAACTGTAATTCAGCAAATGACTGAAAGGAGCTGTATAACCCAAGCATATATCCATTAGCACTACAAGTGTGTGGCTCAGTCGCAGTGTTGGTGTGGCTCTACAGTCCCAGTAAAGTACTCTAGATTGTAGTAGTCTCTTGCATTATTTGTAATTGGTTTAAATAGTATCTACTGCTATTTGTACCTCTCCTCTGCCTTTGTCATCTTTTTCTAAAAAATTAAAGAGAGTAAAATGGGTTTCTCATACTTTTTTCCAGCGCTGCAACAGTCTAGTAACGGAGATCCAAAAAACTAACAAAAACGAGCTTTTTGACTGTAAAACTCAACTAGAAAAACACTGAATTTTCCTGGAGTGTTTCGAGTAAGTCTTAAATTTCATAAGTTCTCATGTATTTCATATTTTAGTGTTTGACAAGCTACAATAAGGGTTTTTTGGTTTTTACCTGACTCTTTAGTGTTTATGTTCGGCAAATTGCATGGAAATCAATTGGGGAGTCAATATGACCCAAACCAAATTTGTACTGCCTTTCCAAAATACGTCTGTGTCAAATTTTACGAAAAAGTAAACAGGTTAACCTGTATTTCACGCTGTTTGAAAACCGAGTCTGGGCCAAATTGACCCCAACCACAACAGATGATGAAATTGTTTGTCAGTGTTGTTACATAGGAATATTTCGGACCTTCCTTTTGAAGGTCACGTCGTGAGATTTCAGGTGTGCATCATACCTGACGATGTCCGCAAAGGCCTCATACAAGCTCTTCTCTTGGTACTTGACTCCGTATTTGTCACACAACACTCGCACGCGTGGAGCGGCGCGCCAGTAATTGTGCCGAGGCATCATGGGAAAGAGACTGGGACAAGATCAAATCACAGTTGTGAAATGCAGAAGATAAAGTGAAGCCATTTTTGCACTGAAACTACTTCTGTTTTTCTTACTGGTGCTCGATCTGAAAGTTGAGGTGTCCGCTGAACCAGTCGTTGAAGTAGGATTGCTCGATGTTACAGGTTGCAACCAGCTAAATGACAGAAACACACAGAGTTGGCATGCTAGAAAGACTTCAAACCCAGTGCGGCCGTGACGGTTCAGAATGTACCTGCATGCTAAGCCAGTCTTGGTGTTTCTCGTAGTCGATGTCCATGGGGATGTGGCTCATCTGGGTCACCCACACAAACCAGTGACTCTCCATGAACCTGCGGCCCACAGGAACACATTTCACACCACAGTCATGCGACTTGTCAAAACATTATATTTAGTGCCGTCAAACGATTAATATTGATTAATCGCATCCAAATAAAAGTTTTTGCTTACATAATACATATACACAGTACATACACATATATTATGTATATATAAATACAATAGGGGTTGCACCGACTAATCGACTTCAATGGTCTGCCATGAGGCTTTAAGCTTGACGTCGACTAGTTGCTGGTCCTATAGAGGGCGCAACAGGATAAGAAATCTTTGAAGGACTTCCACATTTACGCTCAGTTTCCAAACAGTTCAAATGACAAATAAATGCATACTCTGAAAGCGCTTCACAAGACATGTGTGATTATATTACTGGATGCTCGAAATTGAAGAATGCACGTTTTAAACTGCTTATTGTACAGGTAAGTTAATCGCCGTTCTAATCTAATGCGCTGCTGCACTGTAACGCACACACATAGGCTACAGACAGTAGCTCGTACATCACGCACACATAGCGCGCGCACAGAATCATTCAGCGTGGAAATGTATTGTCAACACCGTTATGTGATTTCTTTTTTTTATGATCAACATTTTTATTCAGATTTAGTTTCACATCAGAAACATATATCACAATTCACAGTTCCAGAGAACTATGTACAAACAGATGCCATGAAGCTGTCCACTTGTACCAAAGGAGAGGAAGAAAAATAAAAGAAATAAAATTCAGATATGCATAGCAGTAATGTCAACTAGAGTAGAGTAGAGGTAGAATTAATTCACACACGCAAATCGCTCTCACTAATGCATTCATATTAATGTAATCTTTACTGCGCTACTTTATCTGTAACGTTATCTGATTTAGAAGGAGCAGAAATCTGTGAGAAATATAACGACCCAAAGACAAAAGAACTGATAAAAATGAGCTGTTATAGGAGCAACAGCCATGTGGGCAGCACTGTGTCATATGCCATAGCTGTGCACAAGGTGTTCGAGACTCAGCTCCAGACTTATTTGTTCATTAGTGACTTTCATCACATAAAAGTCAACTTTAAAAAATCAGAAGTCGTTCAACCCCTAAAATACACACACATACAGTATATATTTTGAAAATATTTACATGTATTTATTTATATTCATATATCATATATAAATATATTTAATATATAAACGTAACGTAATAGCGATTAATCGTTAGACGGCTCTAAATTTGTGTAACACAAAAACAAAATATCAATTGTAAAATCACACAAAGTCAAAGCTAAAATCCACATAAATGGTTGACTCTAATTTCCATAATTAAAGGTAATGTCGTACAATACTTTGTAGAGCAATAATCATTAGCTATGTTTACTTGTAACCAAATAATGTTGATAATTGGATTGATGGCTCACTCAGATTGAAAAGCCTTCATGTAAACACCTCAATCAATCCAACGGAGTACAAACCGAATGAAATTGATCGGGTGGTGTACACCTGTAATAATTTGATTTCCAAAAGTTCAGCAACCAAAAATATTCAGTTTCGGCTGAAATGGTTTTAAAGGACGGAGGTGGGAACATATAATTAGTGTTTTACTGATGTTGCATTTAAACTACAGCAGGTAACACTGTCAGCAGTGTGGACACTGAGGCTGCCTTGACAATATCGATTTCTCCTTTTTAATAGATTTTTTTTATTGGCATGATCTTTTGGTCAGTGCCTTTAGTTGATGTGCATTTCACCTGCAGAAAGATGTCAATAAAATAGCGTGTATATAAGGTCATATAACCCCAGGAAAGCCATTCAATGTCCAAAGCTTGATAGTCCACTAGAAAAAAACAACTCTAGAGAGGAGGATTTTGATAAATACATGCACTATATTACATATGCTTTATATTTTTACTTAACCTGGCAGTGATGTCTTCATTATTTAATGTCTGTTTAACTAAATCTGTCATGAAAACTATAATTTTGGTATCTGTGTTACGGTAATTGGTAAAGTAAAAGTGATTTAGACCAAATTTATCTTCCACCAATTTGACGTAATTTTTTTTCCTTGACTTCGTATGTTTAATTAAAAAACTGAAACTCACTGATCAGAAATCAGAAAAATATTTTAAATTATTTTTAACAAAACATTACATAGTATCAGAGGACTGATCTGATTGTCACAAAAAAACAAACAAAAAAAACAAACACATTCCACAGAAAACAACTCAAAATGAACTGGTTCTTTGGGATACAACACCCATTAAAGATCCTCCTGAAAGTAATAAACTCAAATATAACTTCATAAAACAAAAGAGTAGAGAACAGAGGAACTATTATATCACTATACTGCAGGGAAGTGGGAAATAAAGACAAAAGATTTGAAGAAAAGACACTGTGATCTGACGTCACTGAAGTAAACGCTGAGCCACCACACAGCTTTATAACCTCTTACACACCTGCAGCTGTGAGCAATCAAAGAGATCAGAAGGACACGCCCACCTCTCTCTCTCGCTCTCACTAGTACTGAATGATTATATTCATATACTAAGGTATCTCCAAAAATACTATGGTAGTACTATGGTAAATGCCCCACAAAACCTTAATAGTACCAAGATCATTTTTGGTAAGTGAAAGAAAAGCTTGGCACTACATGGTACAAGTGCAAAAAACATGGTACTACCTTAAGTACCATGTGAAAAAAAAACAGGGTAATACCATGGTATTTTTTATTAGTGAGGGTATTTTGCTTTTTCGGCCATTGAGAACGCATTTGGAATATTAAATCTACAATAAACGTGTTTAAATCAGAAGTAGTAAATGAAATTATTATTTGTACCTCACGATATTAAACAGAAGCACCGCCCAAAGCACACCGTAGAACTGCGTTTAACACAGGAAGTAGCGAACGTAGTAACTTATACACCACACAAGGTCCTAAAACAGATAAGACGAGAAGAGATGAGGGCAGAGAAAGTGCTGTAAAATCACATTCAGCACATAAACAAGGTAAGAGTCAAAGCAATCGTGGTAACCTACCACCCAAAGACCATGTGCGATCATATTGTGAAAGATCTGGAACTGGAAATACACCGGAATGAGCAGAGGAGGTCCAACTGAGAAATAACAACAGAAGAAGATGGTAAACATGCCTGGCTGATGGTGTCTATCATAACTAGTCCTACACTCTAAAAAATGCTGGGTTAAATACAACCCAGTGCTGGGTAAAATAGGGACAAACCCAGCAATTGGG
>NW_015666482.1:599719-600747 GCF_001515625.1 Sinocyclocheilus rhinocerous
GGGTTGTTTTGACCCAGCGGTTGGGTTACTACCCAGAAGGTTGGGTTAAACATTTAACCCAACCGCTGGGTCAAAACAGCCCAATTGCTGGGTTTGTCCCTATTTTACCCAGCACTGGGTTGTATTTAACCCAGCATTTTTTAGAGTGTATAGAACAGAAAATCAGTGAAAATCATAATCTACTCATAATCAGACATTTTGTGCTAATATTAAAGAGAAATTTGCAAAATAGACATGATAAAATGTGCTAAATGGGACTCTTGATAATAATGGAACACATTGTCAAAATATTAATACATGTCAAAATATTTAATAAATATTTAAAGTTTGGTGAATGTTTATTATGATATAAATTATATTTTTAATTTATATAGACACACACACACACGCGCACACACATACACGGTATATATTAATGATATAAATGTTATGTACAGCTGTAAATTTATAAATATTAAATTTATAGTATATAGTAAATCGATATATATATATATAAAAAATGTAATACTATTGATATATAATATATACATATTTTAAAATAATATACTATTTAATAAATATAATATAATAAAATGCCACTGAAGGACAATAAAATAATATTTGTAGCATAATAACTAGTAAGTTTTACATAATAGTATATTTTACACAAATAAGTTAACGTTTTTACTTATACATTTCAAATTTCGACTTATATAAATTAAGCAATATTTAAATATAAGCTATATTTAATTGTTTAATTAAATCAGCACATAAACAAGGTAAGAGTCAAAGCAATCGTGGTAACCTACCACCCAAAGACCATGTGCGATCATATTGTGAAAGATCTGGAACTGGAAATACACCGGAATGAGCAGAGGAGGTCCAACTGAGAAATAACAACAGAAGAAGATGGTAAACATGCCTGGCTGATGGTGTCTATCATAACTAGTCCTACACTCTAAAAAATGCTGGGTTAAATACAACCCAGTGCTGGGTAAAATAGGGACAAACCCAGCAATTGGGTTGTTTTGACCCAGCGGTTGGGTTAC